>NW_006239178.1:162266-199134 GCF_000226075.1 Solanum tuberosum | reverse complement strand
TTATGAGGTTCCTGCTAAACGAAATCTCATTATGTAGGAGGGTCCTGCTAATCCCATTATAAGGAGGGTTCTGCTAATCCATTATTTTGGAGGATCCTGCTAATCTAAATCACATTATCTATGAGGGTCCTGCTAATCTAAATCTCATTATGTAGGAGGGTCCTGCTAGTCCCATTATGAGAAGGGTGATGCTAATAACATTATGTATGAGGGTCTTAGTTCCATTGTCCAGAGGGTCCTGCTAGTCCCATTATGAGGAGGGTCCTGCTAATCCCATTATGTAGGAGAGTCCTACTAATCCCATTGTCCAGGAGGGTCCTTCTATTCTCATTGCCCAGGAGAGTCTTACTACACTAATTCCCATTGTCAATGAGGGTCCTGCTACACTAATTTCATTAATTAGGAAGATCTCGCTTAACAAAATCGTCAAATAAAATCCGCACAACATTTGTTTTGCCCCAATTTGCACCAGAAAAATATTAGTTAAGCTATTATCTTAAATGAGAAATACTTATACCAAAAAAAAAATGCAAGACATAGATGCAATTAGGACTTTTGTTCTCTAAAAATGAAAGATGATAGGGTGTTTGTTCCCTAGTAACGAGAGTGGTTTTTTTTATTCTAACAAATAAAAATATGCCCCAGTTTTTTAAATTGAGGAACTTTGAAACTCTTTTGAATTTATCATTTTTTCAATTTTTTATAAAAAAGAAATGATCCAATTTCGTTCTTTCAACGATATAAAATTTTATTTTGTGAGACCGAGCCCATTGTAAGACTGTCTACGTATCTTGTATAGCAAGAATCATGTGGAACGTAGTTCATATAAATCAAAAAATATTTTTCTTTTTCTTGATTTTGTTTTTTTTTAAAAAGCTTTTGGGAAAGTAATCAGTTCATGTTTGATAATGTCTTGACTTTAGTTCGTACCAATAATTAGTTTTATGCATACGAATCACCTTCAACTATTTTCAGACAAATTTGAGGTCAACTTTGAGTAATTCCTATAATTTCAAATGGTATCTCAAAAATTCTCAAGTATTAAACAAGATCAGTTTATCTTGCATAAATTAAGAGACTAGAATTATTCACATCCTACTGTTTCAAGTTCCCTTAGAACCCATGAAGTCCTTTTTCACACATTACAGAATAATTCAGATTGTAGGACATTTTTTAAAGTCACTCACACTCAGAAAGATGTTCAATGCATGAGATTGAGATACCATGTGTTTTGCCCTCATGTAAGTATCCACTAAGGTGAGAACACAAAAAATGAGATAAAGTAGGACTTGTCATTGGATTGTAATGTAGGCTTAGGGAAAGGTAGGATATTCATTTGGGATAAAGTGACTATTTCCTCCTTAAAATTTGCACAATTCTCTCAATATTTTTTTTCATTTTCGCATTGACCTTTCTTTTCTTGAAAGCTTCTCCTCGTTTTATTTTTTCTTCTCTTTTTTATTATCTCTCCTTTCGTTAGAGGTTTTTCTAGCTTTTCTTTGTCATTTTATTTTGAACTTTCGCATATTTGGCCTTTTCACTTTGTTACCCGACTTAGGTCTTTGGCACTGTGTAGATAATTCATAGTGCGCTCAAGGAGGTGAGATCAAGAAATAGTGTATTTAAGGTTTTATGCTCAAATCGAGAGTACTATGGATGGCATGTAATTTGGTAGGCTTGAAAGGAACAATCGGATCAAAGAAAGCCTATAATCCTTTCCCAAGTTAACTGTTGCTCAAAATGTCGTTCCAACCAACATATGGACCAAGTTCTAGATCAACAAAGTCATGTCATTGAACTTTATATCTAAAGCTCACCACACAATGCACATGAAACATGAGTTCGAATTTGTTTTAGGCGTGGTGATCAATTGGACCTTTGATTAATTAACATTTATTTTTGATTGACCTCTTCCTTTCTGTAATTCACAGGCACAGGAGGTCAAATTCCGATTGTTGTGAAAGTTACTGAATGGATCTATTTTATTCTAATTTGATCTAAGAAGAAAAAAATCACCCTCCGTAGGATTTGAACCTACGACATCGGGTTTTGGAGACCCACGTTCTACCGAACTGAACTAAGAGCGCTTTCTTATTAGAATAGATAAGACTATAAACAAAAAGATTCTTTTCATAACCCCAATACATTTTGTATGCATATACTAGAATAGCATGATAAAAATCAAAGATTTTAACTTTAAGCAAAACAGTTTCTCAAGTATTACATAAATATATCAAAAGGTGCCAAAAGAAGTCTATAGGTCACAATAAAGTTGGTCTGTCTTGCCAAATAGTTTAACATTTGTCTTTTTCTTTATGCATACTCCTAAATATGTTGGTACCAACCAAGTCAAGAATTATTATTATTTTTAGAAAAAAAATCCTTTTAAAGAAAAAAAAATTTATCTTTTTTTTTTTTTTTTTAGATTTTAAAATAAGGAAGAGAAACATTTTTATTAGAAATTTGAATAATAAATATTTTTTTTACCCCAGTTTTTGTAGTGAGGACTTTATAGATTTTTTCTTGGTTAGACCGAATCTCGAAATAAGACTGCCTACGTATCTTGTCAAAGAGAGAATCAGGTCAAACGTAGTTCAGAAAATTTTGTTATACGCAGTAAAAAAACTTTTGTTTTATTTTATTTTTGAAGAAAGGTAAAAACCTTATTTGTAGAAAGGATAAACAAACCTTTTTAAAAATTTTTTTTGTATAAAATATAGATCTATCTTATGTCTACCAAGAAGCGGGAAGCTAGAAGCAATCAACAAACGACAGCAAGAGGAAGAGCAAGCAATCAAAGAACTCAACACAGATTAGTTCATTTAAACTAAAAAATTTAAACTAATTTTTTTTTTGTGCATGCAGGTTTACAAGGATATCAAGAGGCCATCATGTTCAACAAATATGGATAAGTCAGAAGAACAAAAGCGCACAAGACTGAAAATTTTTTTATGCAGGAAAAGACTTTGATATTCCTGTGATAAAAATAGTTAACTTGGTATTTTGAATAACAATGTCTTGTTCATATTTCTCAACAAAAATAGGAACCACAACAAAGATACAAGTGGTCAAAGAAAATTAGGTGAAAGCATCGAGAGGATGGCACTTTAAGATTTACAAATGACTATAATAGCGTCATATTGCTTTTTCCAGCGTCAAAGACGTCTAAAATGCACATGTAAGATTCATCAAATATTGAAGATAATTTAAAGTGTAACTTGCCAAAAAATATTCATTATCACGTTAAATTCATAAGAGGCTAACATTGAAGGATATTTGTAAGTCACATCGATACCAGACACGGTGATGTGCATTGCTGAAAGGACATTTCATATCATATCATTGGAGGTGGTGATGTCATTGCCGAGAGGGCCATCCATATTATATTATCAGAGGTGATAATATCATTGCCAAGAGTGCCATTAATATTATATTACCAAAGGTAATAATATCATTACCGAGAGGGTCATCCATATTATATTATCAGAGGTGATAATATCATTGCCGAGAGAGCCATCAACATTATATTACCAAAGGTGGCAATATCATTGCCAAGAGGACCATCAATATTATATTACCAAAGGTAGTAATATCATTGTCGTGAGGGTCATCGATATTATATTATCAGAGGTGATAATATCATTGCCAAGAGGGCCATCAATATTATATTACCAAAGGTAGTAATATCATTTCCTAGAGGGTCATCAATATTATATTATCAGAGGTTATAATATCATTACCGAGAGGGCCATCAACATTATATTACCAAAGGTTGTAATATCATTGCCAAGAGGGCTATCAATCTTATATTACCAAAGGTAGTAATATCATTGCCGAGAGGATCATCCATATTCTATTATTATAGGTGATAATATCACTGTCGAGAGGGCCATCAACATTATATTACCAAAGGTGGTAATATCATTGCCGAGAGGGCTATCGATTTCATACTATCAAAGATGGTAATATCATTGCCAAGAGGGCCATCCACATTATATTATCAGAGGTGATAATGTCATTGCCAGGAGAGCCATCAACATTATATTAATAAAAATTGTCATATCATTACCGAGAGGGTCATCCATATCATTTTCCAGAAGAGGTGATATCATTGTCGAAAGGGACACAAACACATAACAACGTATCAAGTCATCATATATTGTTTCAAAAAATAGAGGTGGCTGAAGTTTGAGAAGTACATTATAAATCACATCAAACTTTGGAAAGGTGCCTCGTTTGCTCTACATCAAAATTGGAGGAGGCTGGCATACCAACGTAGTAAAGACACTACTTTCCTATTTGAATTACAGTTTCTACTGATGATTTTTATCTTAGTCTTTATCGAGAACATCCGAGAGGATGCATTCTCAATTAAACCACAGGTGCGAACGTCATAAAAATAATGCAACACAATGTAGAACTTTTTTTAGCAGCGAACTGGACCATTCTGAGGAGGAATATCAAACTCCCTGGATGCGAGCTGAGGAGCGACTTCCACCACAATCAAACCAAATCCCTATCATAAGGCACGTGGGTATTTTCTTGAGGTCTTACTGTTTTAGTTTCACATATGGTTTAAATTTCGACTCCAACTGGAAGCAAATCTTCAAATCCGAGTGACAGTACACCAAAAGCTTTGAAAACTATATTCGTATAAGTTCTTATTTATGGATGTGAAGAGCTCCACATTCATGACTAAGAGATTGCAAGTTTTTTTTCAGAACTCGATTTATTTGTCACTCTTCCTGAACCAAAGGTTATCTTAACATAATAGATTTCCTTTCCAACATATTGAGTTGAACTACAGACAACCTGATTCCTGAGGTCGAGAGATATGCAGGCAGATTCCATGGTGAAGACTCGGCTATAGGCCAACAGTCTCTCTTAAATCTTATTTCCAAGCATTTCGGTCTCTCCATAATTTGATACTGTGATAGGTTTTTGAATTTTATAAAAAAAAACCATGTGTCAAATCAAGTGTTTTGAACTAAATGGACTAAATTCTCATGTAACTTGAGATACGTAGGAAACTCAATGCTAGGGTCTAGCCATAATTCCTCAAAATCCGTATCGAGCCTTTCTGTCAAAAAGATGAAATGGATTGGGTCAAAATTGGATTCATCAATATTCTTTGCCCAGGTTCTCTTTCATCGACTGAATATTGTCCAAAGTCAATTCAAATGCTAAAATCTCAATAATTTCCAACTTAGGACCTCAAATCCTTAAAAGACTCCATATTTGAAACTGACAACTCTCCTAGACATATTTCCACATTTCGGGACTGATGGAATCGGTAAAATTTCATTATGACACTCGAAACTCCCAAAGATATCAAAAACCACTTTTTAACAACTTTAGCTTTTCAGAAACCAAAAACATACATAATTCACAACTTTTTACTCAAATCTCAAAACAAATTTTAAAATCCAATTAGAATTAGCTCGGGGTTAATATCCGAGGGGTAAAATGATAATTTTATGAAATTTTTAAACAAATGACCAATTGGGTCATTACATATGCCTTTTTTGAATATTCTAGATACTCCCAATCTATCAAGAACATATTTTAAATAAGTATACGAGTCTATTGATAAACATATTATTATACTTTCATTCCGAACTAAAAAATTCAACCCTAAGCCCGCAAGGTCAGAGCAATAATTTTTTTTAAAATTAGCTAGTTGCGTCACAAATATTAAATTTAATCAAAATTCAAGCTCGAACTGGAGTCCAAATCATCAAAATCTGACTCATCACTTTTAGGTTCAAAAATCCTAATTTCTAACACCCAAATGTGAATTAAATCACGAAACAAACAATATAATATAGGGAAAAAACCAAATTTAGAGTTAGATTATTACCCTAAGATAAAATGAGCAATTCCTCCTTGAAAATTGCCAAAATTGTGCTACCAAACTAAAAAAAATCTTAAATTGAAGTCTAAGTTCAAATTGGGGATTATTTTGTCCAGGTCTTAATTTTTTTGCGATTGTAGATCACCATTGAGAACCTGATAAAGTGATCCGATAGAACCCATCACAATCGTGACGGAACAATCACAAACGAGATTCCTCATCCAGAACTGAACTAGTAAACTTTATCCTTCGCAAATGCGGCACGGACCTTGTGAATGCATAAAATTCCTACAATTATTCTTCACGAATGCGACCTAACCCTTGCGTGCATGAAGAAGAAAACCAATTACACCAACAATTGGGGCATTAGCTATGAAAAATTCTCTATTTCACCCATCAAACTCATCTAGAAAACCAAATATGCAAATAAATCATAAAATATATTACAGATTTATTGAAACATCAAATCACCAATATGAAGTTGTCTACCAAATGTTGACCATGATCAACTATAAGCTTTATATTTTACTTTTTAGTCTTGTATCATTTCAGAAAGTGTATTCATATTTTAAAAGTTATATTTAACTTCTAATACTTCTTGTAATTGATATTTTCCACATTTATATACCTATATGAAAGCTAAGTTATGACTTGCTATCACTATTTCATTTATTTCTGTATGATTAATTGATTTTAGTATTTCGGGAAACAATTGACTTAACTAACGAAGGGTTAGTGAAGTGTTACCACGATCCTTCAGATTTTGAAAAATAAAAATTACGTCTAAATATGTTCATATACTAAGCACGGAAAAAATAGAGATCTATCTATCAATTATGTTGATCATAAAATATTTGGTAATTAGATGTCAAATAACCAATATAAGTAAGATGGTCATTGTAATAAATATATTCAAAGTTAAGTTGAATGATTGTCAAAATAAAATTCTATATTCCAGAAATTTGAGTTTTATTAAGTAGAATATATTTTCAAGAGAGAAAAGTTATCTACATTTAAAATGAGGGATTCTAAAATTAATTACTTGAAATAAAAATATAAAAAAAACAATTTTGAAGTCAAAGTGAATATATATTTCTCCATGGGACCCATCTATTATATTTGATTTAGATAAAACATTAGTGTGGTGTATATTTTTGACAAGATAATGTGTTCTTACAAAAACACTAAGTCTCTTCCCTTCAAGCGATGCAAGAAAATCTTGAGGTATAACTTTATTGAATTTTATGATGTAAAAATTAGAATTTTCTATTCAATCTCAATGAGGTACTGTTTTTCACTGATATTTTTTTTGTTGTTGAGTTTTCAAAAATGATTTTGTATGTTCAATAGTTGTAAATAAATTCTCATGTAACTTGAGATACGTAGGAAACTCAATGCTAGGGTCCAGCCATAATTCTTCAACATTCGTATCGAGCCTTTCTCTGAACATTCGTAGCGAGCCTTTCATCGACCCTACCCAAAGAATGCGGCAGTTGTTGACACCCAATTTTGACCCTATGCAATTCGAGTTAACTATCGAGCTTTTTCAATTTAAAACAATTTGAAATAATCGTCTTTAAAAAATCCTAAAATAATATATATTTTAAAATCTCTTTCTAATTAGTTTTGGTTAGTATTTTTCAGAAATAATTATATAATTATACATATTGGTTTGTATAATTTTCATCTTTTATATAATTATTTAATAAGTAGCCTAAAAATACTGTTTATCAAAAATACATATTTATTTCCTTTAAATTAAAGAATTTTATAATCTTGTATAATTAGTTTTCTATCTTAAGTAATGAACTTATGTCTTGATAATTATTTAGTCTTGTTTAAATTATAAAGCTCAAATAATTAATCGATAATTATTCATCTCATTTTAACTTTGGCCAAATTTAGTTATATCGAAATCTAATAATAGCAACTCAAGTGGCTATGTTTTAAACAACATGGGCAATTTTCTTAAATCTTGCACATCTGCACATATATAGATATATTTTTACATATAATGCACATAATGGTACACCCTATATTCCCACGCCCTCACGCGTTGGTCTCTCCTTTTCTTTTCAAACTTTCACGCGTGCTACTCTCCCCTTTCTTCTTACCAAAATCGCAAAAGTCAAGAGAAGAATCCTAGTTCTTCATCCCCTCATCACCCCTGTCAGTCCCTCTCCCCATTTTGAAAGATTACCGACCTCGGAACATGATTTGTTGACCTTTGGCTGAGAGAGATCTCACCCAAATCTAATGCGGATCAAGAGATATCACATCGAATCTAGAATTTTGGGGGTATGTTCTCCTCTTGGTTGTTTTTCCTTCTGTTTTTTCCAATCAATCTCTCATCTCCCGCTCACATGACTATTTGAATTCAAACCTTTATTTTTTCAATAAATACCTGATATTGGTGCCATTTATAGGAGGGAATTGAAATTTGAAGGTTGGAGAATAGTATTCTTCGAAATCAAACCCACGAAGATTTGAGCCTAAGATTTTCGATTTTTCTTTCAAGTTTTTTTACCTGTTTGTTGGTCAATAGTAGTAGGAAGCTCTTCAACCCGTTTGTCTCAGTTCGCTGTCCTCCAAAAGGTAAAATTTCTTTCTAATCTTAATTTGTTTCTTAGATATTGTGTCTTTCTAGTCAAATTTAGTCTTAGATTTCTTTTCCATTAATGTGTTTTTCCTTGTTCAATACCCTACTGATTTAATTCATTAAATGATTGATTCATAAATCTGTGATCAGCTATCTATTTCGATCAAGGTGAAATGCTTAGTCATAGGCTGGAATATATTGATTATTATTAATAGATAGATAGTGATATTTGGTTTCTGAATTCATTAATAGTATGGTTTCTTTGCTGTTGCATTTTGTTCCCAATTATTAGTGTAAATGTTAGGTTCAAAAGGCCAAATTTAAGCCTAATCATATTAGCTCAGTCATGCCATGAATATATTGTTAGCTATGTTGATCTCTGCTCATTTTTTTTAACATATCTTGCAAGCATGTCTTGTTTATTAGACATCCTAAGTTGTACTGTTATCCGTCATTTACTTATCTAACTCCTCTTTTCTTGGCTATGAATTTTTAGTTAAAATCTAGATTAAATATGTCAGTAGGTTTCCATGCTCCAATATTCGATCTTGTAGCTTAAGTGAAATAATGGTAAATTAAAGGATGCCATTGCTATAAAATTTGCTATGATTTCTCATATGTGTTTCCCAAACCTGCCACAATAGGATCATGACTATATCACCATCAACCTAGTTTACATTATTACTGCAGTTATATGATGATCAAGTGTTATTTTATTCCATAATGACATTTTCTTTTCACTATTTTGGAGTTCTCGTGTGTTGGAGGTTGAGTTTGTTTGTTGGTATTATTTTGTTCTATGTTAGCAATTGAGCGTTTGTTAATCACTGCCTACTTCTTGAGGTTTGGTTATTTCTTGACTGCTCCGTTTACATTTGTTGCTACTGAAAGATGCCTATTTCAATTCAATGTGTTAAAATCTAGCGGTAAGTGTTAGCATGATTTAGTTAGTCTAAGCATGACTTGGATTCTTGTGAGGGTTTAGCAGGCTTGAAACTATTAGTTTAACCCTTCTTTTGGCAGATTTGAAATATGATTAGATGACCTCATTGATAAACCTTAGTACTGTAAAGGTTTCTTGTTTATTTGTCTTGCGTCTTTATCTTTAATTGAGCTTTATACATAGAAGTCTTAACCAAGCAATCATGTGTCCAAATTTCAACTTGCCTTGATTGTTTCCAACTAAGCATGTTAAAGCCATTGATTCGAAACATTGATGTAGTGTAAAATTTAGTCATGTTCCCTTCATACGCGATTACATTCAGTTGAGTTTGTCAGCCCGTTCATAGATGCTAATTTCTTTTCTTTTCTTTCTGTGCATATAATCCATCAGAGTCCATTTTGGACTCTCCCTTGCATATTCTTGAGTTGTTTCGAGTCTGCCTCTTCAAAGGAAGTTATCGTGCTGTAAAAGGAAAGCTGAAACAAGAGAAATGGAAGAAAAAATACTGGTGGAAGAAGCAGATATACGTTCATATACAAATATATATACAGCTGATATACACAGCAAATAGGTCAAAATCCATAAATTTCAAGCAGACTCAAAAATGGGCAAAAAGGCCCAATAACAGCAGTTCATGAGGCTTAATTTGGGCTGAAGCCCAGGTCATTTTCACCAACTAGACTTGGGCCTAAGTCAATTATTTCTTTAGTTATTTGACTTATGCTTATTTGCTTATTTGTGATTTGTTTAACTCTAACCTTCTATTTTATTTGGTTTAATTTAATTAAAATCTCCAAAATATGAACTATATTCTTTATGTTAGTTTATTTTAATAAAATTTCATGTTTTTATCAACTCTTGTAGTTTTTATTGAATATCTTTAGGCAAAACTTTTAATTTTCATTTAATTGAAAATAGTTTTCATGCCCAAATTGGTTTAAATTATTTTTTCTAATTAGTCTAGTTTTGTTATAATTCTAATAACCGCGTGTTAGCGGCTACTTTTAGTGCTAGTACCTTCTTAAAGTAGAAATAAGAACCTTTTACCCCTTTTCTCTAAATTTATAAAGAATTAATTTGTTAAGGCCTTTTTAAATTAAGTTTTCTTAATTTCTTTAAAAAAAAAAGTGGCGACTCTTTTCTAAGTATTTTTATTAAATTGTTTTATACTTTGAACATTTCAAAAAGTGATTTTTCTAAAGATAGTAAATTACGACATAACTGAAATGACAACTCTGATGGGGAATTGATTAGGTTCTAACCATTAGACTTTATTGCTTCTTTAACTAATAATTTGATTTTGTGATATTTAATTTATTTGTGCTTTATATGTTTAATTTATGAAGATATTAACTTTCGTTTGCATTCATGGCATTTCCGTCACCACGATATAAATACAATATATTAAAAAACGGTTTTGCGAAACCGCAACCGGTCTTTTTTATACTTAACTCTTTTCAGAATGACTAACAATTTATCGGTACGTCATGCGTCCAATGGTTGTCGTAGTTTCAACCTAAGTTGTCTGCTTGGGCCCCGGTCTTTCAAAAACCACGGTTAGTCAACTATCGTAGAGCGAAACCCAAATCACTCAATTTAGCTCATTTGAACTAAGATGACCCAACATCCAAGGCGTGTTGAACCCATTACAATCCCACCTTATGTCTATTTGACCCATGGTCAATAAAAGGACAATCATGCTTATGTGCAATTGAAGGATGTGTATGCCATTTTAAACAAATCAATTATCCATTGGGGGTGGGGTGACTTACCTTTTTCTTTTCTTTTTTGAAGAATGTATCCAGTGTAAGAAACCCTGAGGATTCGAATGGTGACTCTACCTTACCCTTATCTCCAAATGTGGTAGAAATTCATGAATAGCGAAGACAAGAAAGAGGTCCAAAATCATATAGGCTATCTCCTGTCACTAATAGAAATAGAGGCTTGGCCTGATTTAATTGGAAAGATGGTGCAATTTTGGGATGGTAAAACATGGTATTCCATTTTGGGGATGTGAAAATGACTCCGACCATCGAAGAATTTCTTGCTAGTTACGAGAGCATATGCATGTGTAACAAAAGGAAACATATGCCCGATAGCGATCTCCGTAGTCCTCATCTATGGGGCTTTGACAAAATAAAACAAGAATTCTTACTTGTCAAAGCCTAATAGATGGATAAGCTTGCCTTACCAAACATTCCACTATAGAAGATTTATCGTTGATTTGGGCATGCAAGGGCATTTGAAAGGTTTAAAGAAGAATTTTGTTTTGGAGGAAACTTGGAAGAAAGCACGTCCTGTTGTTTGTGCGATATGCTTACTTTGGACAATGGTATTCCCTTAAATCCAAAACTACACTATCCATCATAGTGTAGTAATGGTCACTCATGCCATTTTTAATGGGGTAGACTACGGGTTGGAAATCAAGTACCACACTTTGGCGCCCATGATTCTTGCCGACATTTACAGGGCTTTAGATAATTGTCAAAGTGGTCAACATTTCCTTCAAGGATGCAACGTGAAACTTCAATGGTGCATGATGAAACACTATCTTAAATCCCATGATATACAAGAACCAGATCCCAAAATTCGAACAAACAAACTTTCATCTCACAGTTGGTGGTTACACCATAACCATTTCCATAGAAAGGGGGGTAAAAAATTCAGGTATCCAACACTTCGGGGATTAAGAGAAAAAAATGTTCAATGGTCGATCGAAAGTATGGTAACAAGAGAAGTTGTGACCCGAGGTGAAGGGATCCCTTTGTTGATATTCTCTGGATTGAGAGGGACTCGACCTTATGCTCCCGCTCAAGTCCTTAGGCAATTAGGAGGAAAACAAGAGCTTCCCCAAACAGCAGACATGAGAAAAATTTACAACGGATCATGAGAATGGTAAAGTCACTTTTTCTGCAAAGATACTTCGAGTAGGAAAACTCGAAGGGTGTTAGGTGAGCCGGTGCCAAATAGATTTCAACCTGAATGTTCTGACACCTCTCAGGCATTCTATTGATGCCCTCACAGCGAGAGTAGAGGTTTGTGAGAGAGGGTAGGGTGTTATTGAGGCGGTGACGGCTTTGAAAGCTGATGTTTCTGAGTTGAGGAAGGATGTGGACCATTAGAAGTCCACAGACTTCATTTTTCTATTTGGGACGGTAGAGATCCCAAATGATCCGAGTGTTGATGTTCCAGCCTATGCTGAGGTACCTCCACCTACCACCGGAGATGATACTAGGGCTGATGTTGTTGCTGCTGAATTCAAGGTCGAGATAGATGAGGAGCAGTTTGTGGTGCGAGATGAGGTTATTTATGAGGACCTGGATGATCTAGAGGGTGCCATGTTTGAGACAACTAGACATTCCTCATTGAGAGATATTTATGTGGCAAGCTCCAATAAAGCCAAGGCTAACGAGACACCGAGCAGTGATACCTAACCTTAGAGTGTGACCTCGGGTACTCATTTCTCGACAGATAGAGCGACTGAGATGCAGACTTCACCCAGGCTTAGCCTAGCAAGATGATTTTTCCCCTCCCTCTCTGTGATTTTGTGATGTATTGTTATTGTTTTAGTTGCATTTGAGGACAGCTGCTTCTCTTTTTTGGGTGGGTTAGGTATTGCCATACCTACCTCTTGTGATTTTGGTATGTTTTGTAAATATTTGGCTGTGAATATTATGGTTCATTTATATATCTTGATCTTGTGGATGTTTTAGTTTGTATCCCATTGTTTTGAATGAAAACAGTTTTGAACCTAATTTTAAAATTTTGCCACTTCTTTTGTGTGTGATTGTCGTTGTTCTTGTGCGAATTTGAGTGTGGGTTGTGATCAATACCGATGACTTGAATAGTGCTCTTAATTGAACAAAATGAATGTGCGGCTACGATGAGGAAAATGAAGGTTCATAGACAATATGTGTACTTTTAGCATGTCGTTGTGACTAGTCGATTGTTGAATGAGTCTCTTGTGATAAACATTGCACGCTAGCTAGAAAGTGTGGAGTCTGTTTGATATTGGTACCAATGCCTTGTGTGATGAGATTACATTGAACATTGTGTGTGATGACACCTAGAATTTGCCCCGTTGGTCCCGTTGATTGAGTGATGCAAGCAATTAAAATAATCTTAGACAACAATTTTGAAGAGTGAAATAATTTGACAATATACCTCTTTTATGGCCAACCTTGTGAGAAGTGTGAACCTTGCTTGACCCCTCTTGAGCCTTAACCTATTCTTGGAAGAAAGTTGAGCAATTATGACCTCTCTTTATCTATCCACCCATAACTTTCGTGAAGTATGGTTTGTTTGAATAGCCAACTTAGGCCAAAACCCTAAGTTGGGGATGTGGTGAAAGGAGAAGGAAAGTCAAGAAGTGTAAGAAACCCCCCTTCAGGGATGGTTTTGAAAAAAAAGAAGAGATGGAACCTCTACATATAAAAAAAAATAAAAATAGAAAAGGAAATGAAAAAGAAGAAAGAAAAGAAAAGGACCGAAAAAGTTGTAAAATAAAGTAGTGGAAATTGCAAAAGAAATGGGAAATCCAGTAGTTCATATGAAGTTGAATAATGGGGTGGAATTTTGAGCATGTTTGAAATGTAAAATAAAAGGAGGAAAGTATTGTTCAGACCATACTTCATGAAAGTAGAAGCCATTAAGCCTAAATGACCATACCTTTACACTCAACCCAGTTACAAGCCTTGAAAAGACCTTTGTGATCTTGGGTGAGATGAAACGAAAGTTGACTGGAAAATAAGGCAAACCTATGGGTGAAGTCATTCATGTGTTCATCTTTGTGAGTGCGAGAGTTGTATGTGATTCTGGAATTTTAAATTATTGAAGAATTTTTTGGTGAATATGGAATCATATTTGTTGTGAGGGCATTTGAGTACCTTTGTTGAGCTTGGACTTGCATTTGAAACAAGTATTGTGAACTTGAGCATATTTGATAATGGTGTGTCACAATTTGAATCTTTGAGCGCACAACTGATCATTGTATGAGTAATTTGAACTTTGTTGTGTGCATTCAGGTTGAGTCTTATGCAACACTATTTGAGACATCCTTATTGAACAGATGTTAAATCCTTGATTTCTAGGTGTGTGGATTAAGGATCAAAGCAAGGACACTAATAGGAAAAAAGGAACAAAACAAGCTAAAGAAGTGGAGAAAGGCGAGCCTGGTGATCGCCAAGACCACTTGGCCACTTGCGGAGTGGCTCTTCACTCCACCTAAAGTTCCAGTGTGCCAGCCCTGAGGGAAGAAACCAAGTCGGCCACAGGAAAGGGGTAGTCGGCGAATCGTTGATCAGTTTCGCGATGACAAGATGGATCGCCCAAAGTTACAAGACTTGAGGATGCTGAGAACCAATGCATAACGACGATAGAAGAAAGAAAAGGGTTGTTCATCGAACCACTCGGCCAACCCAACTTACCGCACCTAATGTCCTTTCGTGGCTAATTTTTTGCAACTATAAATTAAATTATGAACTATATATTGAGGAGCTTGCTACCGTTTAGAAGAGTTTTCTTTGAAGTTTGAGAGTTTCCTAGTAGACTTGAATGCTTTTTGAGACTCAATTTGAAGATTTTGCAAGTGGTTACTAATTTTCTTAAATTTGGAACATTGTAAAGGCTTGAATACTCTTACCCAGTTGAGGGCTAATCAATTTGGTAACCGTTTTTACCTTTTTATGATGTTTGGCTGAATCTCCAATTCTTGGGGTGTGATAATGTGATTATGGGTTGAATTAGCTTATGGGTATTGTAAATTACTAGTTTAAATGCTATATTAAAGTGGGTTTAGTCACTGCTGAGGCTTAATTTATGAATTGTAGTTGCAAATGCAGTGCTAATTTTGTGTACTTAGCTTGCTCGAGAGAGAAGTTTAGGAACCAAGGTTTTTGATTAATGTTTTGTATGTATTGGGTTGATATGGGTTTAGCTCGAGAGAGTGAATCCTAAACCCAATCCTACCCATCTAGCTTGAGAGAGTGGATGAATTAAGGTGTGAGCTGTTCTTAATTCCCATGCTTGTTGATAGTCAAAAGAAATCGCTTGAAGTAGGATAGTTGTTCGAGAGAAAGCTATTTCACTCATAGTCCAGCTTACCCACTGATATTTAGCTATATATTAGTAGTTACAATTACCCATATAGTGTAATTTGCCTATAATCGATCACATCCCGAGAATTCCTTTCCGTATTGTTAATTCAGTTTTGTGTGACTGCTTTGTAGCTGATTATATCGAACAAAAACCCCCGATCTGACATTCGTGTCACCCCTTTTTACTTGTTTCATATCTTTTTCGATAATTTCTATTCCTATAGCTAGTTAGATCACATTTGTACTTCTTAACAGAATTTGAACATATACCGTTCCCTGTGGGTTCGACCCCAACTCATTTGTTGGGTTATACACTACGTAACGATCCTTGTCACCTAGAATTAAATAAGGTGTGTTTGAAACGTTAATCAATGTTTCAAAAGGCAGATTGTCCTATGGTCATGGCCAAAGTTTGTACTTTCTTTTATTCTGAACGAGAGCCTCCTCTATTGCTTAAATCTATTTATTCAGAACTTACTAATTTCTTTTAATTTTTTTTAATCTGACATGGCTTATTTATGATTTCAGTAAAAATAACTTAAAACCTGCCAATATCATGTCATGTCATAAGCTGAGTGAGAAAAATGAGATAGATGATGATGAGTTCGAGGAATACGATGAAGAGACCATGGTTTCGGAACACCTCGCAGATGACTTGAAGCAGTTTGAGAAGCAAGAGAAACCAAATTTAGAGGAGACTGAGACCGTGAACGTGGGATATGAAGAAAGTGTTAAAGAAACTAGGACAGTGTCCATCTCACAGAAACTCAGAAAGAAGAGCTCATCAGTTTACTTAAGCAGTACTTCGACGTATTTGCTTTGTCCTATGATGATATGCCCGGATTGAGCACATATATTGTTTCTCACAAGTTGTCGATCAATCCAAATTCTGGTAAAACAGAAAACTCAGAATTTCAAGCCAGATTTGAGTTTGAGAATCAAAGAAAAAGTTACCAAGCAGATTCTAGCCAAAGTTGTGGAGGTTAGACAATATTGTTTTGGTGCCTAAGCAAGATGGTAAAATTAGAATCTGTGTTGATTACAGAGATCTCCCATTACCGAATATCCACATTCTCATCGACAACTGTGCTAAGCATGAAATGCAATCATTTGTGGATTTCTTTACGGGTTATTATCAGATTTTGATGGATAAAAAGATGCTGAAAAGACAGCTTTCATTACACCTTGGGGTGTGTATCATTACCGGGGAATGCCATTTGGTCTCATAAATGTTGGGGCCACATACATGAGAGCCATGACGGCTTTCCATGATATGATCCATAAGGATATTGAAGTGTATGTGGATCACATAATCATAAAATCTCGCGAGAGTTCAGATCACCTGACCCATTTGAGAAAATTCTTTGATCGGTTGAGTCAATACAACTTGAAGTTGAATCCCGCTAAATGTGCTTTTGGAGTACTAGCTGGTAAGTTATTGGGTTTCATAGTCAGTAGAAGAGGCATTTAGCTTGATCCTACCAAAGTCAAGGCGATTCAGGATTTACCACCTCCGAAGTCTAAGAAAGAAGTTATGAGTTTCCTTGAAATATTGAAGTGGTTTGCGAGCCTATCTATAAGTTGTTGAAAAAAGATGCACTGACGGTGTGGATCGAAGAGTGTCAAAAAGCTTTCGATACTATCAAAGATTATTTGACAAATCCACCAGTATAGGTACCTCCACGAGAAAGAAGTCCATTGTTGTCACACCCCTTTTTTGCGCACGGCGGAAGGGTTTTTCCGATTTAAGTGACGTTATTGATTTAGGGATTATATTTATTTTTTCAGAGTCGGCACTTCGAATTGTGTTATGGTGTTCCACGTCACCCTTATTTAAATCCCTAATCAAAAGAAAATAACTCTTTATTTTGGTCTGCGAACTAGAAATTCAGGTAAGGAATGCTATTGACCAAGGGGAAGGTATAAGGCATCCGTCGAGTCCCGTGGTTCTAGCACATTTGCTTTTATTGACTTATACTTATTTTAAAATATTTTTAGATATATTATTTTAGGCCATGACTTGTTCGCATTTATATTTTTTGTGGAACTTTTATTTGGTCTCAACCTAGATGCGTAACCGCATTCTTGGTCTTGACATCTAGAGGCATAATTGAGTTTCTTCGCATCGCACGTAATCATTTTATCTATAAGTCTTATGTTATATTAATGAATAAAAATTATATTTTTTTGGATAAGGTGCATCACCGCATCCTTGAATTTTTTTTAATGTCTCAAGAAAGATGTGTAACCACATTCTTAATTGAAACCGACTTTTGAAATGGCTCATATATTTTACTATTTTACCTATTACTAAAACGTTTAAGCATATTATTAGTGATTAAACTACCTCTACTATTTATATTTATAAGCACTATTTACATAATAAAAGTCTAAAATCTTAAACAAATATAAAGTTATTTCATATTAAAAGTCGACATATATGCATTTATATTTTTATTATATTTACAAGTCATTAAAAAAAAAATTAAAAATTAAAAATTAAAATTGTTTAACATTTCATATCTTAATTTTTCTAGGATGAACATTTTTAATTTTAGATGAAGTTGACTAAACAAACTATTAGAATAGTTTTTGTCAGGTATTTGGTAAATTTTGGTTGGATGCAAGAGATACTTAATTAATAATCGCATATGGTACAAGGTGAAAAGAAATGAGATTAAACAAACATAAAATTCGAGCAAATTCATAACATTGAAATCAAGTATTATATAATCATGAAAATCAAACTATACAATAAAAATTAAATGGTACCTCCTGCGAAAATTCAATTCACTCAAAGGAAACAATCCTAATAAGAAACCACGATCTCGAAACCACGAAAGTGAACCTCGACCTCAACTTTTGTTTGTGAGTGAAAGAAAAAATATAAATAAAATGTGAGTCATTTTTTTCCTTTTTTCGTGGGTCTGTGAGTATGTTTACTGATTTTTTCCTTCTTTTTGGAGTGTATGTAGGTGATGGATCTTTCTTTTTTTCTTGGATGCAGATTGTGTGTGTTTTTTTTTTTTTTGGTAGTTGATCTTTTTTTTCTTTGTGTACGTGTGTTTTTTCTTTTCTTCATTTCCTGTCCCTTTTTCGTGTGTGTTTGTGTGGGTGTTAATATAATAGTTTATGTGTGTGTTGTGTAATAGAAAAATGGGGAGGAAAGTGGGCTTAAGGTGAGTGAAGTGAGGGTAATATGCTGAAGTGGCGGTGAGGGTAATGGAGGTGGATTGGGATAGTGCGAAGATGTAAGGGAGTGTTAAGTTATTATTATTATTATTATTATTTTAATAATATAATATAATATAATATTTGTATATATTTCGATTTGGATTTGAAACTGGATGTTAGCAAGCTAGATTAAAGATGACCGCGCGGACTACCTCCCGTCATCTGAGATCGTGCAAGTTGGTATAAGAGCCTAGGAATTTCATGGTAAATATGAAATTGATGTGAAGTTTCTTTATGGATCTTGGAGAAATGAGTACTAAAAGTACTAGATTGGAAGAGGTAGATATACCTCAAAACCTTGATTTGTTAAACAAATGGACTATTCCAAAATTTGATATTATGATTACGGTTGGTTTGATAAAATTTCTCATAAACAATTGATTAAACCTACTGAGCAATCTTTGGCGTTAAATTCGTCTGAACAGAATATTCGTTTGTTAAATAAACGAGATATTGAATTATATAAATCCCAGTATAACTTCTTGCATATTGGCATGGTTCAGATTGCTTTTAATCCTTTAACTTTTAAAGGGTTACCGGAGAATTTTTTAGCTGCTCTGCGTGATGCTAGAAATTTAAATTTTAGACAATCTTTGATGGGTTTGATTGAATCTACTGTGGCATATGGTCCAATGTATTTTAATACTCAGCCGAATTTGCAGTTATCTTTAACTGATGCTAATATTCTTGATGCTTTAACTTTAAATGTTAAAACGCATGGTTATAATTCTGCACCTGAATCTGAATTGATTTGCTTATCTTATAGAATTTATTTTAAATTATTGTCTTCGTTAAATCCCAAATGTAAATTATATGATACATCTGATCAAACTATTTTAGTAGAAACTAATTTTGCTAAATCTAAGGTCACTACTAGAAGACCTATAAAATGAGAAGCAATTAATGTTCCTACTACTTGGACTTTGGATTCAGTTATACCTCCTAGCCAGATGGCTCATGCGGTTACTAATTATGAATATTCTCATATTACTCAGAATTCTAATGGTAAGATTTGTATTCAGTTTGATGATAAGAGTGTTCCTTATAATAGACATTCATTTTCTGATAGAAGAGTTCTTGCTATTCAGCATATTTCGCCGATTGAACCAATGTATGGTCCAGCTTGTAATCGTGCTGCTTCGTTACATACCATATCTTCTATTATATCCGCTGATAAGAATAAAAGAAAAATTGATCCTCGTTTGAATATTGTTCAAGCTTATGGTAATTCTTCTGATATTTCTGACAAGGATATTCCTTCTGCATCCGAAATGGATTTTAACCCTAACGATACTTGATGATGAATGTACACCAAATAGATTTTAGTCCAGGTTCACTGGCAAGAAAGTACATTCAAAATGAATTTCTAAGTGATAAATGGACCCAGTTTAAAACATGGGTTTTTTACTCTTATAGTGGTGATGATTTAAATAATATCTCTCAAGAGTTTTATGAAACTTGTGTTTTACATAATCAAATTATGTATTTTGTACCTTGGTTTATAACCACTTATCCTCCTTTATTCATCAATGTTCTTGAACGATCTTATAAAGATGAATCTGGTAATATCATCAAGGTTATTTATCCACCTCGGTCATCTTTTATTTTACCAAATAATAATTGAATCACTTTTACTGCCTTTCAAAATTTTGTTGAAGAAGATGTTGCGGCAGTCAGCATCAATGAAATTAATAACTTGATTTTTCAAAATAATTATTTGGGACTTTATGTTAAAGTTTTGGGTGAACATATTGGTTTGCTCGATAAAATAATTAGATGAATTAACTGCTTTGATAATTCAAATAAAAAATGATTTAAAGGCTTTTGATAAAGCTTCGACCTCTAAACCTAATTCCGAAGCTCTTACTATGTCTACCTCTGTGCAGAGGCCCCCTGAGATTAAGGATTTTAAATTCAAATCCATTTATGATTTCGAAGAACTTCTTGATAAAAAGTTTTCAGATTTTAGCGCAAAACCTATGGATTTGTCTGAAAATTTTGTGGATGAAATGGAAAACACTTTTGATTTTAAAAATCACATTTCTTTAGAATTTAATAAACTTCACGGTTATCCCAAGAAGAATAGTGGTAATCCTAAGTTTGCTCATAAACCTAGCATGCAAACTTATTATTATTCCAGGCCAACTCCTCAGGATGTGCTTATAGAGGAGCGCAACTAGAATCAGACCAATACCTCTTATAGTGGTTCTGAACTCGATGGGTTGACTGATAGATAGTTCACTATTCTCATTCATCGAATGCTTATGTATGCAACTATCTGTAAAAATGTTAAAAACACAGATATAAATATTTGCAAAATGATTATTGCAGGTGTTACTGGCCAACTCAAAGGTTGGTGGGATAAATATATGAACCTTGAGCAAAGGGCTCCTGTGATTAATGTTACTTCGAGTGGTGAAGGTGTTGATAACTTGGGCATGGCTCTAGTTGCAAATAGAGAAGGCGTTGTTTATACTCTAGTCTTAACCATCCTACAACATTTTAATGGTAGATTTACGAAATTAGTATGAGAGTGTTCGTACCCTGTTAAATGGTCTACGATGTAGAACTTTGGGAGAATTTCGATGGTATAAAGATACTTATATGAGTAGGGTGATGGAACTACCCGAAAACAGTTATGACCATTGGAAAGGTAAGTTTCTAGATGGCCTTCCCCCTTTATTTTGTCGAGCGTGTTAAAAGGATTCTGAGAAATGCACTTGGAGAAATCCTGTATAAAGATTATACTTATGGTAAGCTGATAGGAGTTTGTACTCAGAAAGGTATAAACTTGTGCAATGAATTGAAGCTCTCCAGACAACTTAAGATTGACAAGCTCAACGAAAGATCTCAGATAGGAGACTTTTGTACCCAGTTCGGTTTACATGATGCTCCGGCTAATAGTAGGAAGAAGCATAGGGATTCTAGCGATTCTAGAAATCCTAATAAACATTAAAGGAAGAATAGGTCTAGATATTGTTCTAAGGAGGAGCGAGACACTAGAAGAGCCTCTCGTAAGTCTAATAGATTTACCAAGAATAGGTCTAAACGTGAGCTCGCCAAGATTAAGTGTTATAAATGTCATAATTTCGGGCATATAGCACCTAATTGTAAGCTTGAAAAGCTGAAGACTTTAGAATTAGATGAAGAAATTCATGATAAGGTTTATGATTTCTTATACACTTTTGGTTCTGAGTCTGATTATGACTCTGATTTAGGTTTTGAAGAAGGGATTGATTTGCCTGATTTATCTGATAATAATCAGCAGCATGTTAATATGAATTCTTGCAATAATTGTCATGGTGATATTTGCTCTTGTGAAAATGATGAGTTTTATGAATTATAATCTCAATTTGAAGATTTAAAATTGAATACTATTACTTCTGATAATGTGATAGAACTTTTGAAAGAAGTTACTGATAACAATCTTCATGAAAAAATTATTCAATTAGTTGTTAGTAATACTGCTAGTTCTAGCTTTGCAAAAATTTCAGAAAAACAAAAGAATGATTTTGAATTTGAATATACTGCACTTTATTCTTTTTTTGAAATTAATTATAGACTTAATAAACAAACTATTTCTATGGAAGATTCTTCTTTTGATGATTTGAAAAATGAAATTAAAAATTTTAAAAATGAGATTAATTCTATTAAGCAAAATCAAATGATTTGAGATCATCGTCTTACTCAGATAGAAACTATTAATAACAAAGGTAAAAATGTTGCTGAAGAAAATACTCTTGCAAAACCTTTTAATCTTGATCCTAGACAAGGTATGTTTCTTGGGATGATGCAAATTGTTACTGCTCATAAATGGTATGTTAAATGCACCATATTGATTGATAATAGCTTTTCGGTAACCGAAATCGCTATGATTGATAGCGGAGCTGATGTTAGTTGCATTCAAGAAGGTCTTGTACCTACAAAATATTTTAAAAAAACAATTCACATGGTTAAATCTTCTTCTGGACATGCTTTAGATATAAAGTATAAATTGCCTAAAACTCGCGTTTGCCAAAATAAAGTTTGCATTCCGCATTTCTTTTTCTTGGTTAAAAATCAGTTATACCCTCCTCCTATACTTGGAACACCTTTTATAAATGCTATTTATCATTTTACTAGCATAAATGCTAAAGGTTTTTCTGCTACGTATGAAGACAAGAATATTAGTTATACTTTTGTCACTGACCCGATTTCTCGTGATATTAATGCTTTAATTATATTAAGCAAAAGCATTTTCATTCTCTGCAACTAGAATTGTTTAGTATGAATATATTTGATACTTTGGAATCCACCAAAGTACAAGAAAAAAATAAATTAATTTCTGAACAAATTGTTGTGGATATTTGTGCTGATCATCCCAGTGCATTTTGGAATCGGAAAAAGCATATTGTTACTCTTCCTTATGAAGATGATTTCTCTGAGAATGATATTCCTACTAAATCTCGTCCTTGTCAGATGAAAGCCGAATTGGTTGAATTCTGCAAAAAGGAAATTGATAATTTACTGCAAAAGGGTTTGATAAAGCCTTCAAAGTCACCTCGGTCTTGCACTGCATTTTATGTCAACAATGCTGCTGAAAGGGAACGTGGTGTCCCTAGATTGGTTATCAATTATAAACCTTTAAATAAATATTTAAAGTGGATTAGGTATCCTATTCCTAACAAAAAAGAATTGTTTTCCAGATTATATGATGCCAATATATTTTCAAAATTTAATTTAAAATTAGGATATTGGCAGATCCAAATATTTAAAGAGCATGCTTATAGAACTGCTTTTAATGTCCCTTTTGGACAATATGAATGGAACGTTATGCCGTTCGGTTGAAAAAATGCTCTATCTGAATTTCAGAAAATTATGAATGATATTTCGAACCCATATTTGGATTTTATCATTGTTTATATTGATGATATTTTGGTTATTCAAAAACTCTCGAAATGCATATCAAGCATCTAGATATCTTATCTGTCAGGGAAAAGTCACCCAGATACAAAGATCAATTGACTTTGCATCAAAATTTCCTGATGTTATCACCGACAGGACTCAATTGCAATGATTTTTGGGAAGTTTAAATTACATCTCCCCATTTTATAAAAGTTTATCTCGTGATTTGGCCCCTCTATACGACAGGCTAAAAAAGGATCATAAATCACCTTGGACTGATAGTCACACCACCTTGGTAAAAAATATTAAACTTCGTGTTCAATTTTTACCTTGTTTAACTCTTGCTAACCCTGCTTGGCAAAAAATTATTAAGACAGATGCGTTTAATATTGGTTATGGTGGGGTATTGAAACAAATTAATCCCAATGACAAAAATGAAAATTTGATAAGATTTCATTTTGGGAAATGGAGCGAAGCCCAGAAGAAATATGCTACGGTGGCTCATGAAATGCTAACCATCGTCAAATGCGTGTTAAAATTTCAGGACGATTTACACAATAAAAAGCTTTTAATAAAAACTGATGCTCAATCTGTGAAGTATGTGTTCGATAACAATTTTAAACATGATGCTTCTAAGTTGATATTCGCTAGATGGCAGGCCAGCTAGCCCCTTTTGACTTTGAAATTCAATATAAAAAAGAAGTTGATAACTCATTACCGGATTTCTTATCCCGTGAATACATTCAATAAAATGTTTTTTCAAACATTCTTGGATGATGAAACCCTCATTACCATTCTAAGGGCTCTTCCCTTACCTAGAGATCTGAAAGATCTTATCCTTAAAAGAATTATTGATGATATATTAAGAGAGGATTTCTCTCATATTCTTCTAAAATATTACTCCGATGATTATGAGACTGATTATGGAGAATATCACTCGAAATAAAACAAAGTGTTTTGTTTGAAGGATGGACCCTCCTTGGGTAACCAAGGGTCAAGGCTAGGGAAATAACCCCCGAGGAAGGGGAAGATCTTCTCCAAGATCATCATCAGGGTCGTCATACGGATCCTCTTTTAACTCCCCAATTCCGCAAAGAGGAGGAATGAGTTTGATAAACGCCAAAGTCACTCAAAGTGCGGCATCATCATCAATACATCTGGACGATATTCCAGAAAATAGCTTGCTATATGCATAACTACAGGCATATTTGTCTGAGAAGCAAAGTGATACTTTTGCCTCTATCGCCAACGAAGATGTTGATGATGTCAAATCTTTTGGAAAGGTATCAAAGAAAGAAATGATATTTCTTTTAGAAAACTCTGAAATTCAGAGAAAAGAAGAACCCTGGAAGATATTCCAGCGATACTTGATTAACAGATTATATTTCCTGGGTGAGTCATACAAAACCCGATCTTACTGTGAGACTATTGTGATAAATACTGGTAGTGTGGAATTTCAGCATTTCTTAGGGTACAACACCAGCGAGAATGTTTATAACTTCTCCAAAATGATTATTAAGGAGATTATATCTATTGAGGATTGGGGTATTTCCACAATGAAGGAAAGGCAGATCAGCCTAAATAAGGTCCCTATGAATTTCACCTATTGGAATATATTAATGCTTTTGATAAAGTCCTCTACTATAATAATGAGCTACATAAGCATACTTGGTTTATTAAAATTTGCGCAAAGATATTTGCCGAATCTATCCCTATTTGGTTCTTGAACTGGTGGTCATACCACGGTCCAACAACAAAGATTCTGCCTGATCCATTTCTTCAATTATATAAAGAATGGGTTAAAGTTTCACCAGATCTTAACGAATTATACCATGCAGATCATATTTACTATATTGAAAAAAATGAACAGATTTATTTTTTCATTGAATTCTCTATTCCATGGATTCACAAATGGACCCCAGAAGTGGGATTCACCGAGGAGCAAATTCCTTGTTTATATAGAACCTTTCATAATAATTTTTGGGACAAATTGATAAAAAAAGATCCCAAGACGAAGTCTCTATATGGACAAGAATTGTTGGATCTAATTGCAAGAAATATCCAAGAATATTGTATTTCTCCTCACAAGGGGATCATTGCTGACAACTCATTTAGGCATATTGCAAGAAAAATTTCCATTCAAGATGAAAATAAACAAGAAATGATTAATAATTATCTGGACGAAGTCAGAAAGAATCTACTCCTCAATATTAATCAATCCGAAAAATTGGACACTTCTATGAGAAGTGAGCCGAGCGATGATATCGCAGAAGATACTCAAGAAGCTCATCCTTGTGAGTCAGCTAAACCCATTTCAGAAGATACGCTGAAAAAGGCGAAAGATTTCCTCCGAGAACTAAAGAAAAAGGACAAGGTGTGAAACTTATCTCCAACAGTAAAACTCACTATCAACAATAGATACACCGTTACTATACATAAGGGACCCACTGATAAGGGACCCACCATTATTGTACAATATTTCTTTTCTTTCTATAAATAAGTTTAGTTTTAGTCTGACAAAGTAGGTTGAAAAACCCTCTCTCTCTTTAGCACTCTCTGTTGTAAAGCTCTCTTTTGTAAAGTTTGAAGTTTGCCGGAAATACTTACCGGAGTTAATAAAGTATATAATTCTCTTATACGCCTTGGAGTCGGCCACCCTTTTCAAGGTACTATTTTATTTCTATTTTAATCTTTTGGTATTATTTCTCAGATCTAAGCGGTGACGATGTCCGGGTAAAACTTCATATCTATGTCGGATAACCAACTTCACCTTTATATCTACCATGAAAGATCTAGACTTTATCGAAATATATATAAATTTTTATATAATTTTATGATTGTATGGAAGGATCTTATTCCTTTTTACCCAAGCAAAGGTCCTGTCAAGATTCAAATACGTATTGTTATTGACCCAATGTGTCTAGCAGTTCTAACTGGGTATAGGCACCCTTTTTCAACTAATTAATGGGATAAGAACCACGGCTGGCTAGACAAAGTCACAAAGACAGCCAATAACATGTTGAATTAAATCTAACTGTACCACCATCTCAGAACCACGTCAAGAAACCATATAAATAATAATATAATATAATATAATATAAAGTCCTCTATTACAATAATGATAGACATAAACATACGTGGTTTATAAAAATATGTTCAAAGATATTTGCAGTACCAATTCCTAATTGGTTTTTGAATTGGTGGTTATACCACGACCCAACTACAAAAATTTTGTCTGATCCATTTTTTAAATTATATAAAGAATGGGTTAAAGTCTCACCAGACCTTAATGAGTTATACCATATAGATCATATATTTTATATAGAAAAAATAGACCAAATTTATTTTTTCAGTGAATTCTCTATCCCATGGATTCACAAATGGACCACGAAAGTGGGATTCACCGAGGAACAGATTCCTTGTTTAAATAGAACTTTTTATAATAATTTTTGGGACAAATTAATGAAAAAAAATCACAAAACAAAAACATTATATAGACAAGAACTACTGGATCTTATTCCAAAAAAGATCCAAGAATATGGTATTACTCCTCAAAAAGGAATAATTGTTGATAGCTCGGTCATGCATATTGCCAGAAAAATATCCATTCAAGATGGAGATAAAGAAGAAATGATCAATAACTATTTGGAAGAAGTTAAGAGGAGTCTGCTTCTCAATATCACTCTATATAAAAAATCGGACACTTCTATGAGAAGTGAGACAAGCAATGACGTTACAAATGATATTCAAGAAGCTCAACATAATGAGTCAGAAAAAACTACGTCAGAAGATTCTCTGAGAAAAACGAAAGATTTCCTCTGAAAATTAAAAGAAAAGGACAAACTATGAAGTCATCTCTACGGTAAGAGCCATCATCAACAGTAGATACACTGTTGATCAACAATAGATACACTGTTAATGGAACATATGGGACCCAATATTATTGTACAAAGATTCAGAATGTTTTTTTTTCTTTCTTTCTATATATAAGTTTGTTTTTCAGTTTGTTGGAGGTAAGTTCAGGAACCCCTCTCTCTACTTTCTCTCTCCAATTGTAAATCTCTCAACTTGTAAAGTTTTCAGTTCATCGGATACTGGCAGGAGGTTAATAAAACGTGTATAGTTCGTTCATAGGCCTTGCAGTTGGCCATCTGTACAAAGTATTATATTTTTTCTTTTTGATTTCTTCTTTTAGTATTTCTCCGATCTAAGCCGTGACTATGTCTGGCTAAATGATTCATATATCTGTCGGATAACTAACTTCTCTTTTATATCTACTATGAAAGATATAAACTTTATCAAACTATAAATAAATTTATATATTGTTACTTGATTTGGTTCTAAGATGGTGGTACAGTCAGATTCGATAATATTTTTATTGGCTTTGTCTTTGTGACTTCGTCTAGCCAGTCGTGGTTCTAATCCCGTTATGGAGTTAAAAAAGGGCTCATATTCCTGATTAAAACTGCTAGACACATGGGCTCAATAAAAATACGTATTAAATCTTGACAGACGCTTTGTTTGGGTAAAAGGATAGATCTTTCCATACAATCATCAAACTATATAAAAAGAATTTTGTATATATTTCAATTCAGATTTATTCCTGAAATTCAGATGGTAAACTAAATTGAAGATGACCGTGCGGATTACCGCCAGTCTTCAGAGATCCCATAAATAGTATCAGAGCCTAGAAACTTTCGTGGTAAATATAAGATTGATGTGAAGTATACGGCATAGATATATATTTTAACATGGATCTAGGAGAAGTAAATACTAAAAGTACTAGATTGGAAGAGGTAGATATACCTCAAAACATTGATTTTGTTAAACAAATGGACTATTCCTAAAGTTGATATTAAAACTAATTATGATTATGGTTTGTTTGATAGAATATCTCATAAACAGTTAATAAAAACTACTGAGTGATCTTTGGCTTTAAATTCGTCTGAACAGGCTATTCGTTTATTAAATAAACGAGATATCTAATTGTATAAAAATCAGTATAATTTCTTGCATATTGGCATGGTTCAAATTGCTTTTAAGCCATTAACTCTTAAAGGGTTACTTGAGGCATTTTTATCTGCTCTTCGTGATGCTAGAAATTTAAATTTTAGACAATCTTTGATGGGTTCGATTGAGTCCACTGTGGCATATGGTCCTGTATATTTTAATACTAAGCCTAATTTACAATTATATTTAATTGATGTTAATATTCTTGATGCTTTAACTTTAAATGTTAAAACGCATGGTTATAATTATGCACCTGGATCTGAATTAATTTGTTCATCATATAGAATTTATTTTAAATTGCTATCTACGTTAAACCTGAGATGTAAGTTATATGATACATATGATCAGACTATTTTAGTAGAAACTAATTTTGTTAAATCTAAGGTCACTACTAGAAGACCTATAAAATGGAAAGAAATTAATTTTCCAACAACTTGGACACTGGATTCGTTTATATCCCCTAGTCACATAACAAATGCTTTCACTAATTCTGAGTATTCTCATATTACAGAAAATCCTGATGGTAGGATTTGCATTCAGTTTGATGATAAAATTGTTCCATATAGTAGACATTCATTTTTTGATAGATGATTGCCTACTATTCATCATATTTCCCCAATTGAATCTGTGTATGGTCCAACTCGTAATCGTTCTGCTTCTTTACATACCTTACCTTCTACAGTTTCTTTTCCTATTATATCTGCCGATCAAAATAATAAACTTGTTAATAAAATAAAAATTGATCCTCGAACAAATATTGCTGAAGCTAATGATAATTTTTCTGATATTTCTAATAAGGATATTCCTTTTGTATCCGAAATGGATTTCGACCCTAATAAAACTTAATGATGAATGTACACCAAATAGATTTTAGTTTAGGTTCACTGTCAAGAAAGTACATTCAGAAAGAATTTTTGAATAATAAATAGAACTAGTTTAAAACATGATTTTTTGACACTTATAGTGCTAATGATTAGAATAATATTTCTCAAAAAATTTATGAAACTTGTGCTCTACATAATCAAATTATGTATTTTGTACCCTAGTTTGTAACCACTTATTTACCTTTATACATCAACGTTCTTGAACGATCTTATAAAGATAGTTCTGGTAATATTATTAAGGTTGTCAAAAATTTGTTGAAGAAGATGTTGTGGCAATCAACATTAATGAAATGAATAATTTGGTTTCCCAAAATAATTATTTGGGTCTTTATGTTAAAGTTTTGGGTGAACATGTTAGTTCTCTTGATAAAAAATTAAATGAATTAACCTCTTTGGTAATTCAAATAAAAAAAATGATATAAAGACTTCTGATACAGCTTCTACTTCTAAAAGTATTTCAGTAGCTCAAATTGTTTCTGCCCATGTGCAAATCCCCCCTAAGATTCGGGATTTTAAATTTAAATCATTAAATGAGTTAGAAGATCTTCTTGATAAAAAATTTGCCAGGATTAAGCGCAAAGTCTATTGATTGTCAGACAATTTTGCGGATGAAATGGAAAAAACTTTTGATTTTAAAAATCATGTTTCTTTAATAATAAGCTTCGTGGTTATCCTAGCTTCGTGGTTATCCCAAAAAGAATAGTAATACTAAGTATGCCCATAAACCTAGCATGGATACCTATTATTATTCCAGACTAACTCCTCAAGATGTGTTAACAGAGGAACGAGACTGGAATCATACTAATACCTCTTATAGTGGGTCTGAAATTTACGAATGGAATATTGATGGTTTGACTGATAGACAATTAACTATTCTTGTTCATAGAATTCTTGTGTATGCAACTATTTGTAAAAGTTTTAAAAATACAGATAGAAATATTTGCGAAATGATTATTACAGGATTTACTGACCAACTCAGAGGTTGGTTGGATAATCATATGAGTATTTAGCAAAAAGCAGTACTGATAAATGCTATTCCTGATAATGAAGGTGTTGATAACTTATGCATGGCTCTAGTAAAAAATAAAGAAGACGCTGTTTATACTTTAGTTTGAACCATTTTAGAACAATTTAATGGTAGATTTACCAATCAGTATGAGACTGTTCGTAACTTATTAAATGGTATACACTGTAGAACCTTAGATGAATTTAGGTGGTATAAAGATACTTACATGAGTAGGGTGATGGAATTACCCGAAAATAGTTATGATCATTGGAAAGCTAAGTTGATAGATGGTCTTCCCCCTTTATTTGCCGAAAGAGTTAGGAAAGCTCTGAGAACTAATCATGGTGAAATTCCATATAAGGATTATACTTATGGTAAGGTGATAGGAGTCTGCACTCAAGAAGGAATAAATTTGTGCAATCAATTAAAATTATCTAGAGAACTTAAGATGGATAACCTTAAAGAAAGATCTCAGTTAGGAGACTTTTGTGCTCAGTGCGGTTTACGTGATACTTCTGATGATAGCAAGAAGAAGAAATATAGGGATTCTAAATAATCCAAACCTGATAAATCTTATAGGAAAAAGAGGTCTAGATATAGATCTAAGGAAGAGCGCGACGCTAGAAAAGCCTTTTGTAAGTCTAATAGATTTACCAAAAATAGGTCTAAGCGTGATCTCGCTAAAATCAAGTGCTATAAATGTTGAAATTTTGGTCAAATAGCAGCAAATTGTAAGCTTGGAAGGTTAAAATCCTTAGAACTTAATGAAGGAGATCATGATAAGATTTATAGTTTGTTACATACTTCTGGTTCTGAGTTTGATTATGATTCTGATTCTAAAGAAGAAGTTGATTTGCTTGATATATCTGATAGTAATCAACATGATAAAACGAATACTTGCAATACCTGTCATGGTGATATTTGTTCCTGTGAAAATGATGAATTTTATAAATTGCAATCTCACATTCAAGATTTAAATATAAATACTATTACATTTGATAATGTGATAGAACTTTTGAAAGAAGACACTGATAATGATCTTCGAGAAGACATTATTCATTTAACTGCAAATAATAATGCTAGTTCAAGTTCCTCAAAAATTTCGGAAAAACAAAAGAATGATTTTGAATTTGAATATGTTGCACCTTATTCATTGTCTGAAATTAATAACAGAATTAAAAAACAGACTACTCATACAAGAGATTCTTCCTTTGATGATTTGAAAAATGAAATTGAAAATTTAAAAAATGAGATTAAATCTCTTATACAAAATCAAATGATTTGTGATCATAGACTTACCCAAATAGAAACTATTAATAACAAAGGTAAAAATATTGTTGAAGAAAACACTTTTGCAAAACCTATTAATCTTGATCCTAGACAATGTATGTTTTTAGGAATGATGGAAATAGTTACTGGTCATAAATGGTATATTAAATCCACCATCTTGATTAATAATAGTTTTTCAATAACTGATATTGCTATGATTTATAGTGAAGCCAATGTTAGTTATATTCAAGAAGGTCTTGTACCTACTAAATATTTTGATAAAACAACTCATATGTTTAAATCTGCTTTTGGACATGTTTTAGATATAAAGTATAAATTACCTAATACACGTATTTGCCAAAATAAAGTCTGCATTCAACATTTCTTTTTCTTTGTCAAAAATCAGTTATACCCTACAATCATACTTGGGACCCCCTTTATAAATGCTATTTATCCATTTACTAGCATAATTCCTAAAGGATTTACTGTTACTTATGAAAATAGAAATATAAATTATACTTTTATCACTGACCCTATTTCTCGTGATATAAATGCTTTGGTTAATATGAAACAATGGCATGTTGATTCTTTGCAAGTAGAATTATTTAGTATAAATATATTTGATACTTTGAAATCTACCAAAGTACAGGAAAAATAAAATTGATCTCTAAACAAATTACTATTGATATTAGTGATGATCATCCTAGTGCTTTTTGGAATCGGAAAAAACATATTGTTACTCTTCTATAAGAAGATGCATTTTCTGAGAATGATATTCCTACTAAATCTCGTCCTTGTCAAATGACCGAATTGGTAGAATTATGCAAAAAAAGAAAATGAGAATTTGTTACAAAAGAGTTTAATAAAACCTTCAAAATCACCTTGGTCTTGCACATCCTTTTATGGTAATAATGTTGCTGAAAGGGAACGAGGTGTCCCTAGATTGGTTATCAATTATAAATCTTTAAATAAATATTTAAAATGGATTAGGTATCCTCTTTCCAACAAAAGAGATTTATTGTCTAGATTATATGATACCAATATATTTTCAAAATTTGATCTAAAATCAGGATGTTGGCAAATCCAAATATTTAAAGAGCATGCTTATAGAACAGCTTTTAATGTCCCATTTGGACAATATGAATGGAATGTTATGCCATTTGGTTTGAAAAATGCCCCATCTGAATTTCAAAAAATAATGATATTATTTTTAACCCATATTTGGATTTTATCATTGTTTATATTGATGATATTTTAGAATTCTCAGAAACGTTTGAAATGCATATTAGGCATCTTGATATCTTTAAGAAAATTGTTATACAAAATGGTTTGTTCATTTCTAAACCAAAATTGAGTTTGTTTCAAACTGATGTTTTATTTCTAGGACATCATATTTGTCAAGGGAAAGTTACCCCGATTCAAAGATCAATTGACTTTGCATCAAAATTTCCTGATGTTATCACTGATAGGACTCAATTGGAAAGGTTCTTAGGGAGTTTAAATTACATATCCCTTTTGTATAAAAAAAATATCTCGTGATTTGTCCCCTCTAAATGACAGTCTGAAAGAGGATTATATATCACCTTGGACTATTAGTCATACCACTTCGGTAAAGAATATTAAACTTCGAGTTCAATCTTTACCATGCTTAACTTTTTCTTACCCTGCTTGGCAAAAAATTATTGAGATAGATGAGGCTAATATTGGATATGGTGGGATATTAAAACAAATAAATCCCAACAACAAAAATGAATATTTAGTCAGATTTCATTCTGGGAAATGGAGTGAGCCCAGAAAAAATATGCTACGGTGGTTCATAAAATGTTGACCATTGTTAAATGTGTGTTGAAATTTCAGGATGATTTATATAATCAAAAGTTTTTGATAAAAACTGATGCTCAATCTGTTAAATACATGTTTAACAAACATTTTAAGCATGATGCTTCAAAATTAATATTTGCTAGGTGGCAGGCCCAGTTAGCTCCTTTTGATTTCGAGATTCAATATAAAAAAGGAAGTGATAACTCTCTTCTGGATATTTAAATTCATAATGAGTTTTTGTACTACTTTTATGATGAAAAAACTTTAGTTACTATTCTAAAAATAATTCCTCTTAATAATGATTTGCAGGAATTAATAAAATGTGAAATTATCAACGATATTATTAGAGAAGATTTCTCTATCCATGATTATGAAGAAAGTGTTTATATCGATAATGATAATTATTACAGGGACTATTATGATATATCTGAATTAAGCAATGTGTTATGTTTGCAGAATGGACCCTCCTTGGATTACGAAGGGCAGAGGCAGGAATAACAATACAAGGGGAGGATCATCCCCAGGATTGTCCAACAGATCCTCTTCTAAATTCCAGTTATACAAATGGGAAGAAGGAGTTTGATAAACTCAAAAGTCTCTCAAAGTGAGCCTTCATCTTCAGTACATATGAAAGATATTCTAGAAAATAGTCCGTTATACGCTCAACTACATACATATTTGTCTCGAAATTAAAGTGATACTTTTGCATCAATATCTAAAGAAGATAATGATGATACCAAATCTTATGAAAAGTTAGTGAAGAAAGAAATGATATTTCTTTTGGAAAACTCTGAAATTCAGAGAAAGGAAGAACCCTAGAAGATATTCCAGTGATACCTAATCAACGGTTTATATTTCTCGGGTGAGTGATACACTCAAATTACACCTCCCTAAAGAAGTATAAGCAATCGTTATCAAGTAAAGAACCCAACTTGTAGGTTGGGGTCGATCCCACGAGGAAAATGATTTAGATTTTACTTTAACCAACAATTATATTCAATTAGCCAAAGTACATCCAGAAGCAAGAAATAAAAGGGGGGGATTTGTGAAACAAATTGTAAAAGTTCAGTAAGCAATCAATAAACAAAAGTTAATTTCGGTTTTATCAAGATGAGAGAATTAACTAGGGTATCCGTGTTCACCACAAGCTCATAACGCAGTAATTCTAGTAACATCAATTCTTTCCTACTGTATTACATGCAAAGTGATAAGTTAGGTATCTCTAAATCCTTGATCCGGCATCTAAAGAATTTCACCCCGCACCTTGATCCGGCTACCTGTGTATAATTTACTAACCCTTACCTTTACCTCATATTAGACATCATAATCGATGTTTGGCTTAGTTATTACTTCGCACCAATCGACACTAGCCTATTAGATAGTATCACACTAAATCTATGTTGATAATTCTTTTCTTGTTGATTACCTCCTTGATCCGGCAAGTAGCAACAAGGCGAGTTCTAACGCATGTACTCATTAAAAAGACTTTTAAACGAAAGAATTATCAATGCATGCAAAACACTATTCAAGAATTACTTATTTACTATTCATACTTTGTTAATCGCTCATGGATCCCACAACCCTAGTTGTGAAGTTTAGTTACCCATAACAGCAAGAACACAATTCATACTATTAGATGAAGAAATCATGAACTTACGTAGAACGAATAATAAACCCAGAATTTCAACTTGAGTTGCAAAGCCAAAATCTTCAAACGAATGTAGAAAATCAATAATAACTAGGGTTGCAACTTAATCTCCAAAGTCACAAAGTAAAACTAGAATAATAATGTCTAACCCCAAAAAACGAGGTTTACAAGCCCTATTTATAGAAAACAACTCCTAAATAAAAAGGGAAACGAATTAAGGAAATAAGTCCCTTTCGTCAGTCAGGACTTAGAAAATATTCAGCTTCCAAAAATTAGCTTCTCTGAAGCAAACGACGGACCAACAGTACGGACCGTAGATCGATCTACGGTCCGTCAATCCCCTCTGTAGCTCCACACTTAGAATCTTCAAAAAAATCAGGTACTAGAACCCTCGCAGTATCACTCTACGGATCAACAGTACGGTCCGTAGATCAATCTACGGACCGTCAATAGACGCCGTGGTTCCACACTTGGTCAGATTTTCCGGATTTGTGCGCTATGCCTTGCCTACTGATCTACGGTCATAACCTACAGACCGTGAATGGACCTACGGTCCATAGATCACCTCCGTGAATGCCTTTCTTCTGCATTTCTTTCAGCTATCTCTACACTTCCGCACCTGAACGTCTTTCCTGCAAAAGATGATAAAAACACATCAAAACCAATATAAAAAGGCCTTAGACACACACAACTTGTAAGTGAAATGTATTAGAAATACCGTAAACTCACGGTATATCAATGAGTCATACAAAACCCAAACTTATTATGAGACCATTCTGACAAGCACTAGTAGTGTTGAATTTCAATATTTTTCTGGCTACAATACAGTGAGAATGTTTATAACTTCTCTAAAATGATAATCAAACAGATTATATCAGTTGAAGATTTGGGTATATCCACTATGAAAGAAAGGCAGATCATCCTAGAGAAAATCTCTACGAGTTTCACCTACAGGGACTATATTCAGGCTTTTGATAGTCCTATAAATGGTATTAGAGCCTAGGAACTTTTATGGTAAATATGAGATTGATGTGAAATATATGACATAGATATGTGTTTTAACATGGATCTAGGAGAATTAAGTACTAAAAGTACTATATTGGAAGAGGTAGATATACCTCAAAACATTGATTTGTTAAACAAATGGACTATTCCTAAAGTTGATATTAAAACTAATTTTTGATTATGGTTTGTTTGATAGAATATCTCATAAACAGTTAATAAAAACTACTGAGCGATCTTTGGCTTTAAATTCGTCTGAACAGACTATTCGTTTATTAAATAAACGAGATATCTAATTGTATAAAAATCAGTATAATTTCTTGCATATTAGCATGGTTCAAATTGCTTTTAAACCATTACCTCTTAAAGGGTTACTTGAGGCATTTTTAGCTGCTCTTCGTGATGCTAGAAATTTAAATTTTACACAATCTTTGATGGGTTCGATTGAGTCCTCTGTGGCATATGGTCCTGTATATTTTAATACTAAGCCTAATTTACAATTATATTTAATTGATGTTAATATTCTTGATGCTTTAACTTTAAATGTTAAAACGCATGGTTATAATTATGCACCTGGATCTGAATTAATTTGTTTATCTTATAGAATTTATTTTAAATT
>NW_006239178.1:123692-162217 GCF_000226075.1 Solanum tuberosum | reverse complement strand
CGAGATGTAAGTTATATGATACATCTGATCAGACTATTTTAGTAGAAACTAATTTTGTTAAATCTAAGGTCACTACTAGAAGACCTATAAAATGGAAAGAAATTAATTTTCCAACAACTTGGACACTGGATTCGTTTATATCCCCTAGTCACATAACAAATGCTTTCACTAATTCTGAGTATTCTCATATTACAGAAAATCCTGATGGTAGGATTTGCATTCAGTTTGATGATAAAATTGTTCCATATAGTAGACATTCATTTTCTGATAGATGATTGCCTACTATTCATCATATTTCCCCAATTGAATCTGTGTATGGTCCAACTCGTAATCGTGCTGCTTCTTTACATACCATACCTTCTACAGTTTCTTTTCCTATTATATATGCCGATCAAAATAATAAACTTGTTAATAAAATAAAAATTGATCATCGAACAAATACTTTTCAAGCTAGTGATAATTCTTCTGATATTTCTGATAAGGATATTCCTTCTATATCCGAAATGGATTTCGACCCTAATAAAACTTAATGATGAATGTACACCAAATAGATTTTAGTTTAGGTTCACTGGCAAGAAAGTACATTCAGAAAGAATTTTTGAGTAATAAATGGAACCAGTTTAAATCATGGTTTTTTGACACTTACAGTGCTAAGGATCTAAATAATATTTCACAAGAATTTTATGAAACTTGTGCTCTACATAATCAAATTATGTATTTTGTACCCTGATTTATAACCACTTATTTACCTTTATACATCAACGTTTTTGAACGATCTTACAAAGATAATTCTGGTAATATTATTAAGGTTGTCTATCCACCTCAGTCATCTTTTATTTTACCAAATAATACATGTTTCATCTTTACTGCCTTTCAAAAATTTGTTGAAGAACATGTTGCGGCAGTCAGCATTAATGAAATAAATTATTTAATTTCCCAAAATAATTATTTGGGTCTTTATGTTAATGTTTTGGGTGAACATATTACTTCTCTTGATAAAAAATTAAATGAATTAACTGTTTTAGTAATTCAAATAAAAAATGATATAAAGACTTCTGATACGACTTCTACATCTAAAACTCAATCAGTAGGTCAAATTGTTTCGACCCATGTGCAAAGGCCCTCTGAGATTCGGGATTTTAAATTTAAATCATTTATTGATTTGTAAGCTCTTCTTGATGAAAAATTGTCAGGATTAAGCGCAAAGCCTATTTTGCGGATGAGATGGAAAAAACTTTTGATTTTAAAAATCATGTTTCTTTGGAATTTAATAAGCTTCGTGGTTATACCAAAAATAATAGTAATACTAAGTATGCCCATAAACCTAGCAGGCATACCTATTATTATTCCAGACCAACTCCTCAAGATGTGTTAATAGAGGAACGAGACTTGAATCAGACTAATACCTCTTATAGTGGGTCTAAAATTTACGAATGGAATCTTGATGGTTTGACTGATAGACAATTAACTATTCTTGTTCATAGAATTCTTATGTATGCCACTATTTGTAAAAGTGTTAAAAACACAGATATAAATATTTTCAAAATGATTATTGCAGGTTTTACTGGCCAACTCAGAGGTTGGTGGGATAATCATATGAGTATTGAGCAAAAACCAGTAGTGATAAATGCTATTCCTGATAATGAAGGTGTTGATAACTTAGGCATGACTCTAGTAAAAAATAAAGAAGACGCTGTTTATTCTTTAGTCTGAACCATTTTAGAACAATTTAATGCTAGATTTACCAATCAGTATGAGACTGGTCGTACCTTATTAAATGGTATACACTGTAGAACCTTAGATGAATTTAGGTGGTATAAAGATACTTACATGAGTAGGGTGATGGAATTGCCCGAAAATAATTAAGAGCATTGGAAAGCTAAGTTTATAGATGGTCTTCCCCCTTTATTTGCCGAAAGAGTTAGAAAAGCTCTGAGAACTAACCATGGCGAAATTCTATATAAGGATTATACTTATGGTAAGCTGATAGGAATCTTTACTAAATAAGGAATAAATTTGTGCAATAAATTAAAATTATCTAGAGAACTTAAGATAGATAACCTTAAAGAAAGATCTCAGATAGGAGACTTTTTTGCCCAGTGCGGTTTACGTGATACTTGTGCTGATAGCAAGAAGAAGAAATATAGGGATTCTAAATACTCTAATACTGATAAACCTTATAGGAAAAAGAGGTCTAGATATAGATCTAAGGAAGAGTGTGACGTTAGAAAAGCCTTTCGTAAGTGTAATAGATTTACCAAAAATAGGTATAAGTGTGATCTCGCTAAAATCAAGTGCTATAAATGTGAAAATTTCGGTCACATAACACCATATTGTAAGCTTGAAAAGTTGAAATCCAAAGAACTTGATGAAGGAGTTCATGATAAGATTTATCGTTTGTTATAAACTTCTGGTTCTGAGTCTGATTATGATTCGGAGTCTGAAGAAAAAGTTGATTTGCTTGATATATTTGATAGTAATCTGCATGATAAAATGAATACTTGCAATACCTGTCATGGTGATATTTGTTCTTGTGAAAATGATAAATTTTATAAAATGCAATCTCAATTTCAAGATTTAAATATAAATACTATTAGATCTGATAATATGATAGAACTTTTGAAAGAGGTCACTGATAATGATCTTCGAGAAACAATTATTCATTTAGCTGCAAATAATAATGCTAGTTCAAGTTCCTCAAAAAATTCGGAAAAATAAAGAATGATTTTGAATTTGAATATGTTGCACCGTATTCATTGTCTGAAATTAATAACAGACTTAATAAACAGACTACTCATACTAGAGATTCTTTCTTTGATAATTTGAAAAATGAAATTGAAAATTTAAAATATGAGATTAAATCTCTTAAAAAAAATCAAATGATTTGTGATCATAGACTTACTCAGATAGAAACTGTTAATAACAAAGGTAAAAATATTGTTGAAGAAAATACTCTTGCAAAACCTATTAATCTTGATCCTAGACAAGGTATGTTTTTAGGAATGATGCAAATAGTTAGTGCTCATAAATTGTATATTAAATGCACCATCTTGATTGATAATAGTTTTTCAATAACTGATGTTGCTATGATTGATAGTGGAGCCGATGTTAGTTGTATTCAAGAAGGTCTTGTACCTACTAAATATTTGAAAAAAACAACTCATATGGTTAAATCTGCTTCTGGACATGCTTTAGATATAAAGTATAAATTACCTAATACATATATTTGCCAAAATAAAGTCTGCATTCCACATTTCTTTTTCTTGGTAAAAAAATGGTTATCCCCTCCAATCATACTTGGAACCCCTTTATAAATGCTATTTATCCATTTACTAGCATAACTGCTTAAGGATTTACTGCTACTTATGAAAATAGAAATATAAATTATACTTTATCACTGACCCTATTTCTCGTGATTTAAATGGTTTGATTAATATGAAACAAAGGCTTGTTGTTTCTTTGCAACTAGAATTATTTAGTATAAATATATTTGATACTTTGAAATCTACCAAAGTACAGGAAAACATGAAATTGATCTTTGAACAAATTACTATTGATATTTGTGCTAATCATCCTAATGCCTTTTGGAATTGAAAAAAGAATATTGTTACTCTTCCATATGAAGATGAATTTTCTGAGAATGATATTCCTACTAAATCTTGTCCTTGTCAGATGAACACTGAATTGGTAGAATTCTGCAAAATAGAAATTGATAATTTCTTACAAAAGGGTTTAATAAAACCTTCAAAATCGCCTTGGTCTTGCACAACCTTTTATGATAATAATTATGCTGAAAGAGAACGAGGTGTCCCTAGATTGGTTATCAATTATAAACCTTTAAATAAATATATAAAATGGATTAGGTATCCAATTCCCAACAAAAGAGATTTATTGTCTAGATTATATGATGCCAATATATTTTCAAACTTTGATTTAAAATCAGGATATTGGCAAATCAAATATTTAAAGAGCATGCTTATAGAACAACTTTTAATATCCCATTTGGACAATATGAATGGAATGTTATGCCATTCGGTTTGAAAAATGTCCCTTCTGAATTTCAGAAAATCATGAATGATATTTTTAATGGAAAAGGGTCATATTTATCCATGTACTCTGATAAAAGAGTTATATTTTCCCTTTTTCATACTTTTTTAATATATTTGCCTCTATCATCTAATTTAGGCACATATTTATCCTTGAACCGTTAAGTATCATGTCTCCCACTTTTATCAATCTACATGGTGCCTACGTGGCACACTTATACACATATCTATTTATTTATTCCACCAAAATATTCCTCCTAATTTAATTATTAAATTCACCCATTACATAAAAACCATTTCTTAATATTACTTCATTTACACATTTTCCAGAGAAAAATCTTTTAACAGATAAGCAAAGCTGCTCATCCATATGTTCGAGCAACAGAGAAGCTTTGAATTTGAGCAAAGAGCAACAGAGATCCTTTTTTTCTCTTCTCATCTCAAAACAGTATACCACACCTCTGTTGGGACTGTTGGAAAATGGTAAGAATCATAGCCACAATAAATCAGAAACCACCAAAAAAACTAAATGACCAAAAAATAATAAAAAAATGAAGAAGTAACAAATATTTTTCACCTTGAACTTTTTGAACTTAACAATATTCAAGAGATCGTGTTTTTCTATGGAAAAGTGACAATGAAATAATATTAGGAGTTGGGTTTTAGATAATGGATTGATTTAATAATTAAATTAGGGATAAATTTTTTGTGGGATAAATATATATCCATGTAGATATGCCACATATGCGCCATGTAGGATGATAAAAATAGGAGACATGACACTTAACGGTTCAAGGGAAATATGTGCCTAAAGTTGGATGGTAGGGGCAAATATATCAAAAAAGTATGACGAAGGGCAAAATATAACCCTTTTCTGAGAGTACAGGTGGTAAATATGACCCTTTTTCCGTATTTTTAATCCATATTTGGATTTTATCATTGTTTATATTGATGATATTTTAGTATTCTCAAAAACGTTTGAAATGCATATTAGGCATCTTGATATCTTTAAGAAAATTGTTATACAAAATGGTTTGGTCATTTCTAATCCAAAAATGAGTTCGTTCCAAACTGATGTTCGATTTATCGGACATCAAATTTGTCAAGGGAAAGTTACCCCGATTCAAAGATCAATCAATTTTGCATCAAAATTTTCTGATGTTATCACTGATAAGACTCAATTGCAAAGGTTCTTAGGGAGTTTCAATTACATATCCCCTTTTTATAAAAAAATTATCTCGTAGTTTGGCCCCTATATATGACAGGCTGAAAAAGGATTATAAATCACCTTGGACTGATAGTTATACCACTTTGGTAAAGGATATTAAATTTCGAGTTCAATCTTTACCATGCTTAACTCTTGCTAACCCTGCTTGGCAAAAAATTATTGAGACAAATGCGTCTACTATTGGATATGGTGGGATATTAAAACAAATAAATCCCAATGACAAAAATGAATATTTAATCAGATTTCATTCTGGGAAATGGAGTGAGGCCGAGATAAAATATGCTACGGTGGCTCATGAAATGTTGGTCATTGTTAAATGTGTGTTGAAATTTCATGATGATTTATATAATCAAAAGTTTTTGATAAAAACTGATGCTTAATCTGTTAAATACATGTTTAACAAAGATTTTAAAACTGATGCTTCAAAATTAATATTTGCTAGGTGGCAGGCCCAGTTAGCTCCTTTTGATTTCGAGATTCAATATAAAAAAGGAAGTGATAACTCTCTTCTGGATATTTAAATTCATAATGAGTTTTTGTACTACTTTTATGATGAAAAAACTTTAGTTACTATTCTAAAAATAATTCCTCTTAATAATGATTTGCAGGAATTAATAAAATGTGAAATTATCAACGATATTATTAGAGAGGATTTTTCTCTACATGATTATGAAGAAAGTGTTGATATCGATAATGATAATTATTACAGTGACTATTATGATATAGCCGAATCAAGCAAAGTGTTATGTTTGCAGAATGGACCCTCCTTGGATTACCAAGGGCAGAGGCAGTAATAATAATACAGGGGGAAGATCATCCCCAGGATCGTCCTACAGATCCTCTTCTAACTCCCCAGTTATACAAATGGGAAGAAGGAGTTTGATAAAATCAAAAGTCTCTCAAAGAGAGCCTTCATCTTTATTACATCTGGAAGATATTCTAGAAAATAGTCCGTTATACGCACAACTACAGGCATATTTGTCTCAAAATCAAAATGATACTTTTGCATCAATAGCTAAAGAAGATAATGATGATATCAGATCTTATAAAGAATTATAAAAAAAATGATATTTCTTTTGGAAAACTCTGAAATTCAGAGAAAGGAAGAACCCTGGAAGATATTCCAACGATACCTAATCAACGATTTATATTTCACGGGTGAGTCATACAAAACCCGATCTTAGAATGAGACCATTTTGATAAGCACTGGTAGTGTTGAATTTCAACACTTTTCAGGCTACAATACCAGTGAGAATGTTTGTAACTTCTTTAAAATGATGATCAAACAGATTATATTTGTTGAAGATTGGGATATATCCACTATGAAAGAAAGGCAAATCAGCCTAAATAAAATCTCTATGAATTTCACGTACTGGACTTTATTCAGTCTTTTGATAAAGTCCTGTATTACAATAATGACAGACATAAACATACGTGGTTTATAAAACTATGTGCAAAGATATTTGCACGACCAATTCCTAATTGGATTTTGAATTGGTGGTCATACCACGACCCAACTACAAAATTTTTGCCTGATCCATTTCTTAAATTATATAAAGAATGGGTTAAAGTCTCACCAGAACTTAATGAGTTATACCATACAAATCATATATGTTATATAGAAAAAATAAACAATTTTTTTTTTCATTGAATTCTCTATCCCTTGGATTAACAAATGGACCCCGGAAGTGGGATTCACTGAGGAATATATTCCTTGTTTATACAGAACTTTTTATAATAATTTTTGGGACAAATTAATTAAAAAAGATCCCAAAACAAAATCATTATATGGACAAGAACTACTGGATCTTATTGCAAAAAAGATCCAAGAATATTGTATTACTCCTCAAAAAGGAGTAGTGGTTGATAGCTCGATTAGGCATATTGCTAGAAAAATATCCATTCAAGATGGATATAAAGAAGAAATGATCAATAACTATTTGGAAGAAGTTAAAAGGAGTCTTCTTCTCAATATCACTCAATATGAAAAATCGGACATTTTTGTGAGAAGTGAGACAAGCGAGTAGTGAGTTAGAAAAAACTACGTCAGAAGATACTCTGAGAAAAGCGGAAGATTTCCTCCGAAAATTAAAAGCAAAGGACAAACGGTGAAGTCATCTCTACAGTAAGAGCCATCATCAACAGTAGATACATTGTTGATCAACAATAGATACACTGCTAAGGGAACATATGGGACCCAATATTACTGTACAAAGATTTGAATTTTTTTTTCTTTCTATATATAAGTTTGTTAGAGGAAAGTTCAGGAATCCCTCTCTCTACTTTCTCTCTCCAATTGTAAATCTCTTAACTTGTAAAGTTTTCAGTTCACCGGATACTGGCCGGAGGTTAATAAAACTTGTATAGTTTGTTCATAGGCCTTGCAGTTCGCCATCTGTACAAGGTATTTTATTTTTCCTTTTTGATTTCTTCATTTAGTATTTCTCCGATTTAAGCCGTGATTATGTCCGTCTAAAGGATTCATATCTATGTCGGATAACTAACTTTTCTTTTAATATCTACTATGAAAGATCTAGACTTTATCAAAATATAAATAAATTTATATATGGTTTCTTGATTTGGTTCTAAGATGGAGGTACGGTTAGATTCGATACTATTTTTATTGGCTTTGTCTTTGTGACTTCGTCTAGCCAGCTGTGGTTCTAAGCCCGTTAAGGAATTAAAAAAGGGCGCCTATACCCGGTTAGAACTGCTAGACACATGGGCTCAATAAAAATACGTATTAAATCTTGACAGGCCCCTTGCTTGGGTAAAAGGATAGATCTTTCCATACATTTATCAAACTATAGAAAACAAATTTGTATATATTTCGATTCAGATTTATTCCTTAAATTCGGATGCTAAGCTAGATTGAAGTTGACCGAGCGGATTACCGCCAATTTTCAGAGATCCTATAAATGGAAATATAATATAATATAATATTTTTTTAAATAAGAAAAATTGAGTAGCTAACTTATTTATCAAACAAAATATAAAAACAAAACATATTTTTTTGTTATTTTTAAAATATCTTAAAATAAACTTACTAAAATAAGATAAAAGAAAAATATGTAATTTATATATAAAAGGAATATTTATGTACTAAAAATGGTTTAATACCTTAAGTTCAGTCAAAAATTACGTGTCTACAATTTACCCCTTTTTTACTAGAAACACGAAGAGTTTTCAGATAAAGAAGTAGATAATGTGACAAATTTTGATCGGACTTGTATTTGAAGGAAAAATTTGTGCGACCGAGTCTTGGTTTTGGACATCCTACATATCCCGAGTTATAAGGGAATCAAGTCATGTGTAGTTCAAGGAGATGAGGTGATGAGTTGGAAGTTAAGTGAGGTTCCATCGAGGCTATGGGTCGGGGTTCTTATCCTTACATAAAAAAAATGAAATCTAATAATCAAAAGGAAAATAAAGTACAAGCTCCTATCTATGCAGATTCTCTTGAGTCTTCACTTGAGTCTTGACTTTCAGATATCACCTTGATTTTTTGGTTAAGTATATTGATCTTTAAACTAAATTCGAGGCCTAACTTGCCATTGTCCAGGAGGGTCCCGCTAATTCCCATTATGAGGAGGGTCTTGCTAGTCCCATTATATATGATCCTATTGTGTAGGAAGGTCCTACTAATCTAAATCTCATTAGGCAGGATGCTCCTACTAATATAAATCCCATTATGTAGGAGGGTCCTGCTAATCCCATTATGAGAAGGATCCTGCTAATCCCATTATTTAGGAGGATCGTGCTAATCTAATCTCATTATGTAGGAGGGTCCTGCTAAACTAAATCTCATTATGTAGGAGGGTCCTTCTAATTCCACTATGAGGAGGGTCCTACTAAACTAAATCTCATTATGTAGGAGGGTCCTACTAATCCCATTATTTAGGAGGGTCCTGCTAAACTAAATCTCATTATGTAGGAGGGTCCTACTAATCCCATTATTTAGGAGGGTCCTGCTAAACTAAATCTCATTATGTAGGAGGGTCCTGCTAATCCCATTATGTAGGAAGGTCCTGCTAATCAAAATTTCATTATGCAGGAGGGTCCTGCTAAACTAAATCCCATTATGTAGGAGAGTCCTGCTAATCCCATTATTTAGGAGGGTCCTGCTAAACTAAATCCCATTATGTAGGAGGGTACTGCTAAACTGAATCTCATTATGTAGGAGGGTCCTGCTAATCCCATTATTTAGGAAGGTCCTGCTAAACTAAATCCCATTATGTAGGAGGTTCCTGCTAATCCCATTATTTAGGAGGTTCCTGCTAAACTAAATCTCATTATGTAGGAGGGTCGTGCTATTCCCATTACGAGGAGGGTCCAGATAATCCCATTATGTCAGAGGGTCGTGCTAATCTAAATCACATTATGTATGAGTGTCTTTCTAATCTAAATCTCATTATGTAGGAGGGTCCTGCTAGTCCTTTTATGAGAAGGGTGCTGCTAATACCATTATGTAGGAGGGTCCTACTAATTCTATTTTCCAGGAGGGTCCTGCTAGTTCCATTATAAGGAGGGTCCTTCTAATGCCATTATGTAGAAGGGTCTTAATAATCCCATTATGCATGAGGGTCCTTCTATTCTCATTGTCCAGGAGGGTCCTACTACACTAATTTCCATTGTCCAGGAGGGTCCTACTACACTAATTTCATTACTTAGGAAGAACTAGCTGAACAAAATCGTCAAAGAAAATCTCCACAACATTTTTTTGCCCCAGTTTGCACCAGAAAAATATAATTTAAGCTATTATCATAAATGAGAAATACTTATTCCAAAGAAAAATGCATGACATAGATGTAATTAGGACGTTTGTTCTTTAGAAATGAAAGATGATAGGGTCTTTATTCCCTAAAATATCTCTAGGGTGTTTGTTCCCTAGTAACTAGAGTGGTTTTTTTTATTCTAACAAATAAAAATATGCCCAGTTTTTTAAATTGAGGAACTTTGAAACTCTTTTTAATTTATCATTTTTTCAATTTTTTTATAAAAAAGAAATGATCCAATTTCATTCTTTCAACGATATAAAATTTTATTTTGTGAGACCGATCCCATTGTAGGACTGCCTACGTATCTTGTATAGCAAGAATCAGATCAAACGTTGTTTATATAAATCAAAAATTATTTTTCTTTTTCTTGATTTTGTTTTTTTTAAAATCTTTTAGGAAAGTAATCGGTTCATGTTTGATAATGTCTTGACTTTAGTTGGTACCAATAGTTAGTATTACGCATATGAATCACCTTCAACTACTTTCAGACAAATTTGAGGTCAACTTTGAGTAATTCCTATAATTTCAAATGGTATCTCAAAAATTCTCAAGTATTAAACAAGACCAGTTTATCTTGCATAAATTAAGAGACTAGAATTATTCACATCCTCATGTTTCAAGTGCCCTTACAACCAATAAAGTCCTTTTTCACACATTATAGAATAATTTAGATCGTATGACATTTTTTAAAGTTACTCACACTCAGAAAGATGTTCAATGCATGAGATTGAGATACCATATGCTTGACCCTCATGTAAATATCCACTAATGTGAGAACACCAAAAATGAGATAAAATAGGACTTGCCATTGGCTTGAAATATAGGCTTAGCGAAAGGTAGGATATTTATTTGGGATAAACTTTTCCTCCTTAAAATTTGCACAATGCTCTCAATATTTATTTTTTTCATTTTCGCATTTGACCTTTGTTTTCTTGAAAGCTTCTCCTAATTTTATTTTTTCTTCTTTTTTTCATTATCTCTCCTTTCGTTAGAGGTTTTTCTAACTTTTATTTGTCATTTTATTTTGAACTTTCACATATTTGGCCTTTTCACTTTGTTACCCAACTTAGGCCTTTGGTACTGTGTAGATAATTGATAGTGGGCTCAGGAGGTGAGATCAAGAAATAGTGCATTTAAGGTTTTATACTCAAAATGAGAGTTATATGAATGGCATGTCATTTGGTAGGCTTGAAAGGCGCAATCGGATCAAAGAAAGCCTATAATCCTTTCCCAAGTTAATTGTTGCTCAAAATTTCGTTCCAACCAACATTCGGGCCATGTTCTAGATCAACAAAGTCATGTCATTGAATTTTATATCTACCGCTCACCACACAATGCACATGAAACATGAGTTCGAAATTGTTTTAGCCTTAACTTTAAGCAAAACAGTTTCTCAAGTATTACATAAATATATCAAGAGGTGCAAAAAGAAGTCTATAGGTCACAACAAAGTTGGTTTGTCTTGCCAAATAGTTTAACATTTTTCTTTTTCTTTGTGCATACTCCTAAATATGTTGGTACCAACCAAGTCAAGAATTATTATTTTTTTAGAAAAACAAATCCTCTTAAAGAAAAAAAATTAATCTCTTTTTTTTTCTAGATTTTAAAATAAGGAAGAGAAACATTTTTATTGGAAATTTGATTAATAAATATTTTTTTTGCCCCAGTTTTTGTAGTGAGGACTTTCTTGATTTTTCCTTGGTTAGACCGAACCTCAAAATAAGGCTGCCTATGTATCTTGTCAAAGCAAGAATCAGGTCAAACGTAGTTCAAAAAATTTTGTTATACAAAGTAAAAAAGCATTTTTTTAAGAAAGGTAAAAACCTTCTTTTTAGAAAGGATAAACAAACCATTATTTAATTATTATTTTTTGTATAAAATATAGATCTATCTTATGTCTATCAAGAAGCAGGAAGCTAGAAGCAATCGACCAAAGATAGCAAAAGGAAGAGGAATCAATCAAAGAAGTCAACATTGATTAGTTCATTTAAAACTAATAAATTTCCTGTGCATGCAGGTTTACAAGGATATCAATAGGTCATCATGTTAAACAAATATGGAAAAGAGGGAAGAACAAAAGTGCCCACGACTGACATTTTCTTTATGCAGGAAAAGACATTGATATTCCTGTGATAAAAACAGTTAACTAGGTATTTTGAATAACAATGTATTGTTCATATTTCTCAAAAAAATAGGAGCCACAATAAGTATACAAGTGGTCAAAGAAAAGTACGTGAAAGCATCGAGAGGGTGACACTTTAAGATATACAAATGACTATAATAGCGTCATACTGCATTTTCCAGCGTCAAAGACGTCTGAAATGCACACGTAAGACACATCAAATATCAAAGAGAATTTGAAGTGTAACTTGCCAAAAATATTCATTATCACGTTAAAGTCGAAAGAGGAAAACGTTGAAGGATATTTTTAAGTCAAATCGATACCAGACACGGTGATGTGCATTGCCTAAAGGACATTTCATATCATATCATCGGAGGTGGTGATGTCATTGCCGAGAGGGCCATCCATAATATATGATCAGAGGTGATAATATCACCAAGCGTGCCATCAATATTATATTACCAAAGGTAGTATATTATTTCCGCGAGGGTCATCCATATTATATTATTAGAGGTGATAGTATCATTGTCGAGAGGGCCATCAACATTATATTACCAAACGTGGTAATATCATTGCCAAGAGGGCCATCAATATTATATTACCAAAGGTAGTAATATCATTGTTGAGAGGGTCATCAATATTATATTATCAGAGGTGATAATATCATTGCCAAGAGGGCCATCAATATTATATTACCAAAGGTAGCAATATCATTCCCTAGAGGGCCATCAGAGGTGATAATATCATTACCGAGAGGGCCATTAACATTATATTACCAAAGGTTGTAATATCATTACCAAGAGGGCCATAAATATTATATTACCAAAGGTAGTCATATCATTAATATCATTGCCGAAAGGGTCATCCATTTATATTATCAGAGGTGATAATATCATTGCCGAGAGGGCCATCAAAATTATATTACCAAATGTGGTAGTATCATTGCCGAGAGGGCTATACATTTCATATTATCAAAGATGGTAATATCATTGCCGAAAGGGCCATCAACATTATATTATCAGAGGTGATTATGTCATTGCCGGGAGAGCCATCAACATTGTATTAACAAAATTTGTCATATCATTACCGAGAGGGTCATCCATATCATTTTCTGAAAGAGGTGATACCATTGCCAATAGGGTCACGAAAACATAACAACATATCAAGTCATCATATATTGTTTAAAAATCGAAAGAGGCTGAAGTTTGAGAGGTACATTGTAAATCACATCAAACTTTGGAAAGGTGCCTCGTTTGATCTACGTCAAAATTGGAGGAGGCTGGTGTACCAACGAGTACTTATATAACTCATTAAGGAATTCATATGACTCTATGGAATTGAATTCGGGCGAGTAGAACTCCCAAAATTGATCTTAGCGTAAAGGGTATTTACTGAGCGTTGTGGGTTAGAGGTGTGTTGTGAAATGGGAAATTTTGGATTTCTTGAAATAACTCTCTGTCTCGAGAATGCCGCTTTGGCGTTGGGTTTTGCCGCTTTGGCAGGGTTACTGTGATGGGGTGGTGGCCGCTGTGGCGGGCCCGAAGCGAATTTAAGTCATTAATAAACCCCTAAACGACCTCATTATGCACTTTTCAACTTTTAGAGCTAAGGAACGACCCCCATGCGACTCCTACTCATTTTCACCATTCTTGAGGCTAAATATAAGCTTTTCACTCCCCGAATCCATTTTTCGATCCATAGAACGTAATAGAATGGGTGAATATTGTTGAGGGGAGGTTTTGTTATAGATTCTATGGTGGAAACAACCCTAATTTGGATAATTGGGATCATGGGTTTGATCTAGAGTTCATAAAATTATTAATAATCTCGGTAATTAATGATAGTTTATTGATTCCCGTATTATATTGATTGTTTGTAAACCAATAACAAGCGGAACGAATTCGGAAAGGGAAAAATCAAGTTTCTTAGGGTTTCAAGCTTTCTTCGAGGTAGGTGATGGTTGTGATTTTATGATTGTGTGATGTATGCTTGTTCTTGCTTCGTTATGATACTTGTATATGTATGAATGTTGCAATGTTGATCACACTTTTTGTAAATGAGATATATAATTGATGAATGCCATGAAATCATGACTTAAATGTATGATCTTGATGATATAATTTTGATTGTGATTGTGATTGTGGTATGTGAATGGGATCGGTTACCACGTTCCGGCATAACTAACTTGGATCGGTTACCATGTTCCGACATAAAAATGGGATAGGTCGCCACGTTCCGGCATAAATATGGGATCGGTTGCCACGTTCCGGCATGCTAACTGTTTGTGTTTGGGTTCTATGAGAGGACCAATGAGTTGATATAAAATGTGAGGTTGTTCGTTGTTCGTAAATGTTAATAATATCGTATATGTTGATATATACGCATGTGATTATAATGTTGTCTTGACTTGTTTATGTTGCACTAGTGGGATAGCCGCGTGATCCTACCAGTACACTGTGGTTGTGTACTGATACTGCACTTGCTCTTTCTTTGTTGAGTACAGGGCATCTTCAGGTGGTTATTGATAGACCTCAGCTAGATGACTTTGAGCATGACCAGATTCAAGAGTGAGTAAGTTCTTTCAGGCCTCCTTGGATCTTTCTTGATTAAGTCCACTCTTTTCAGACTTAGACTATTTGTTTAAGGTATTTTTTAGTTTCGGGGTTGTACTCTTGTTTTTAGACTTGTCGTTAGTAGACTTTTGGTATAATTACTTTCAGGTTCTAGGTTATTCTTCCACATTGTTAGTTATTATTGTTAGATTTTTGTTAGAGTTTATGGGAACTCTATTTTTATTTCATTAGTGTTAACTTGAATGCCTTAGTTTTTGGTTTAGTTACTTGGTTAGGGTTGTAGTAGTGGTTCTCCAACCGGAGTGTTAGTGTGGGTGCCAATCACGACGGTCTGAGTCATGAAAAACTTTGTATCAGAGCGTAAGTTCGTTGATCTCATTGTACCAAAACGAGTCTAGTAGAGTCTTGTGGAACGGTACGAAGACGTTTGTACTTTTCTTGGAGAGGCTATAGGACTTTAGGAAAAACTCACTTCTTTCTACCCCTTCGTGCTATGACTTGAATCCAATTGGTATCTTTCCTTCTTCACTCTATGGTCCGAACTAGAGCAACAAAAGTGGTTACCATCAGTTAAAGATTGAGGCGGTTAAGAATTGGGTTCGACCAAGCTCTATGATTGAAATTAACAGTTTTTTGGGGCTCGCTAGCTACTATTGTCACTTGTGGTATGAGTTGAGTCAAATTGGTATCTCCCAATTCCAATTGGTATCTCAACGAAGTGAACTAGACATCGTGGTCACGACTGAGGGGTCACAAGCAAAGCAAATTGGAAACTGAGAAGGTTCTAATTGGTATCTGACCCTAGGGATGGTGAGAATGCATGGATGATCAGGAATGGTCATCCATGCAGCGAAATAATTAATTAAGAATTTGGACTTATCTGTAAATTGTATCTTGGAAACTTCGAATGCATGCTTCGGGTTATCTTATTTAACTGCGAATGTGAAGTTGTAATTGCTTGAATGGGATGATGTGATTAGCTGCACAATAAAGGGTGTCTGAACTTTGATATATGCAACATGTTGGCCTAGTTATTGAATTATACCAGTTGTAACTGCATGGGTATCGTGAAACTAGTTGTGAAAGGAAGATCTTGACTAAGGATTGTGTGAGTGTCTGGGTGTATCCTGGGGATGTGTGGGTTGTGGTGCTGAATTAACAAGAATGAATTGGTTCATGTATCGTGGGATTGACTGGGGGTAGACAATGACCATCCTAGTTATGAGGACTATTCTAAATTTTGTAAGTAAAGCTGGGAACCTTTGTGGAATTTAGAAAAGAAAAGAACCCCAAAAAAATTATTGGCAGGGATTCTGTTTTCAATTTGGCCACTGGGGCGGGACTTTTCCCGCCAAGGCGAGGCCGCCAGTGCGGGATTCTTTCCGCCAGAGTTGTAAAGGGTGAGATGCAATCTCAGCCCTGTCTCCCCTATTTTCCTAGTCATAATTATGGACCCCGAATCATACCTAAACTAACCACAACGATCTAATTCAGTGTTCAACAATTGATTATAAGTTATTAAGTGTGTTAAAAATTATGGAGAAGCTAGGCATATGAGGAGGAAATCAGCGAGGTCGTGGAGGCCTAGGAAATGGTAATACAGGTAGAGGGGTAGTGCAGCCAGGAGAGAAGGTGGTCCGTCAAGATGATAGGGCTAAGTTATATGCTTTTTCGGGCAAGATCGAGTTTGAGGTGTGTGATGCAGTGGTAACTAGTGCTACTCTTGTTTGTGCCCGGATGGCTATTGTTTTGTTTGATTTGGGTTCTACTTATTCGTACGTGTTAGTTCAATTGCCTTGGGATTTGATGTGGTTTGTGATATACTTGATGCCCCGATCCGTATTTCTACCCCAGTTGAAGAGTCAGTCATAGTCACCCTGGTGTATCATGTTTGTCCTATTGTGTTTAGGGATTTTCAGACTTGGGTTGATTTGGTTATGCTGGATATGACTGACTTGATATGATCTTAGGCATGACTTGGTTGTGCCCCCTATTATATCAGGCTTAATTGTAATACTAAGTTGGTAACTCTACAAATCTCAGTAGGGAAAGATTAGAGTGGGAAGGGGTGTACAAGCCTAAGCTAGCTAAGATCATATCCTCCATTTGGGCTAAGAAACTGGTAGGGCAGGATTGTTTGACGTAATTGGCTCATATTCGGGATGTTGAGGTCGAATCCCCCTCTATTAAGTCTATTCCTGTGGTGTCAGAATTGAGAGAGCTTAAAGCTCAAATCCAAGGGCTTCTTGATAAAGGTTTCATCCGTCCTAGTGCTTCCCCATGGGGTTCTCCTATCTTATTTGTTAAGAAGAATGAGGGTTGTATGAGGACTGGTGATTTTATCTTAAGCCAAAAAATAGTGGATTGATACAATAATGACAAGCTTATGGATAAAGAAAGTTCCATTGAGTATACTTGGGTGAAGGAAATTGAGGATTTTAGTAAGAAAGTGCATACCAAGATTGGGTTAGTCCTTTAAATTTGATGAGTATACCTGAGTTTGAGGTGCCATGTTGATGATAAGGTTGACTTCGTAGTTATATCCAGGGCTAACTGAGCGTAATGGTAATAATAATTCGCGATGGATTGTGATGGGATGCAACTATATAATGAGATTGTTGATTAAGCGAATTTTGTATAGTAATTACGACTTGCGAGTACATAAGGTTATGGTTTCCTAACATTTGGTGAGTAACGTGGTTGTATGGAAAGTTTTAAGAGATGGTGGGACACCACTTGAATAAAATTTCAAAGAGCTAGGGTCATTATGAAGAAAAATAATGGGATGTAGTACAACCTTTAGAGAGAGGCGAGAGCAAGAATATTTTATTTGATTCTTAAGGTTAAAGAGGTATCTTCAGAGGGGTAGATAATTAGGTTTAGAGACGCGTGATTTCATTCGTTTTGTTATGGCTATGGTAATAGTGTCACAAGTCCATCATATTGGTTATAAACTATTGAAAAAGACTTGAGAAAGGAGTGTATAGACACTAGCTCGAATGTGATGATAATTTTTTTTTGTTTTGAGTTTTGAAATGAGTACGATTGAATTGTTAGCGAAAGATATTGTGAAATCGACAGAGATGCGATCCATGATAAGCGAAGATTCATGAGTTCATAAAAATCTTCGAGGTATAAGCTAATGTTGATAGATAAGGGGATTATGTTAAACCGTTGAATTTACAATTCAGATTTTTCATTGTAAGTCTACATTCGTGGTGATATATTTTGTCAAGGTACGAATTGGCAAGGTGAGGAATGATCACTTCTATCAGGTATTGAGCCTTTGAAAAGACTTACACTTGGTTTGAATCGTAAAGTTTATTACTTTTGATTTTAAAGTATCTAAAGAAGGTTTTCATTTTTAAAGTGTTGGTTTATAGTAAGGTAAATGGTCGGAGTGTTCACAATGGTTGTTAGTATTGAGAGTGTGGACTTCAGTGGAATGATGTGAAGAGTATGTGGAGTCAAGTGAATAGAAATGATTGGTATCGACTCTTCAGAGGAAAACCTTTCATGTTATTTGATAAATTCTTATGTGACCATCTATTTCATTTTGTACATGGTTGTGAGTATGATTCACTAGCTATGCTCTAGTGTGTTTTCACTTTTGTGGGTGGATCCCTAGTGGTGGATCAGGGGTACCAAATCCTGCGATGTTCCCTTGGTTGAGTGTGAAGATTGGGAAGGTTTGGTTATTTCGAATGACATAATTGATGTTGTCTTGGAGTTGTTAAAGTATTTTAGTGGTTCGACATGTACCACTTGCTTATGAGAGTTCATAGAAGAGATGTGTATTTGTGGTTGTCCGACAATCTTAATATTCATCTTGTCATCGAGGTCATCTATCGATTACGTGTGGTTGAATGTGGGGGTCATTGGGTCCAATTCTACTATTCTTAAGAGGTAATCTATAATTACTAAATCTAGAATTTTGATGGTGTTGTTAGAGGGTTGTATGCTTGGACATATTCCTCGATGAGTATCTAATTTCTAAAGATCAAATTGGTTATAACTTAAGCTTATGGGAATTTATGTTGTGGGATGGAGATGTTGTTGAGAACTGTGATTGTTGGGTATTATGAGTGTGTGTTGGTTGGTTCAGGTTCACTCCTATTTGTAGCGAGTATTGGCTTGGAACTTTATCATTCTTAAGTGCTAAAGTATTGGTGAGGATGATTGTGTTAAGGTCCTTGATAACATGTTGTAGACGTGTGTACGATCAAATTTGGTGGTTGTTGGGAATCATTTTTGTTATTAGTTAAGTTTACATACAACAATATTTATCACTAGAGTGTTGAGATTACTTCATAGAGGCACTGTAAGGGAGGCGGTGTAGGTGTTCAATTGGTTGGTTTGAGGTTGGAGATGTGAAGCCCTTAAGGGTTAATGAGATTTGGTAAGAAGGGCATACGAGACAAGTATCCCTAATAATAGGATGATTCAAATACTACCTTACCCTTACTTTAGCCAATCTTTCCTAGTTGATCACTCGGGGACGAGAGATCGGTAAATTGGTATCTATTGTAACGACCTGATTCCATCGTTAGGGAAAGCCAATGGAGAGAATTTGGGTTAGAAAACTTTTTCGTAGTATTTGGATTTTCCAAACCTTGTCCAGATTTGGACGAAATTGGAGTGATTGAGGTTTAGCAAAATCTGGTAACAATCGGGTGAATCATTTATGATTTTGAGTTCATGAGTAGTTACATAACTCGTTAAGGAATCCGTACGACTTTACGAAATTGAATTTGGGAGAGTAGAACTCTCGGAATCGATCTTAGCGTAAAGGGTATTTACTGAGCATCGTGGGTTAGAGGTGTGTTGTGAAATGGGAANNNTTTGGAATTCTTGAAATAACTCTCTGTCTCGAGATTGCCGCTTTGGCGCTGGGTTTTGCCGTTTTGGCGGGGCTGTTTTGGCGGGGTGGTGGCCGCTGTGGCAGGGTGGTGGCCGCTGTGGCGGGTCTGACCTGAACTAAAGTCGTTAATAAACCCCTATACGACCTCATTATGCACTTTTCGACTTTTAGAGCTAAGGAATGGCCCCAGGCGACTCCTACTCATTTTTCACCATTCTTGAGGCTAAAGCTAAGCTTTTCACTCCCCGAATCCATTTTTTGATCCATAAAACATAATAGAATGGGTGAATATTGATGGGGGGAGGTTTTGTTATAGATTCTGTGGTGGAAACAATCCTAATTTGGATAATTGGGATCATGGGTTTGATCTAGGGTTCATAGAATTGTTAGTACTCCGGGTAATTAATGATTGTTTATTGATTCCCATATTATATTGATTGTTTGTAAACCAAAAACAAGCGAAACGAATCTGGAAAGGGAAGGATCAAGTTTCTTAGGATTTCAAGCTTGTTTCGAGGTAGGTGATGGTTGTGATTCTATGATTGTGTGATATATGCTTGTTCTTGCTTCATTACGATACTTGTAAATGTATGAATGCTGCAATGTTGTTCACACTTGTTGTAAATGAGATAGATAATTGATGAATGCCATGAAATCATGACTTAAATGCATGATCTTGCTGATATACTTGTGATTGTAATTATGGTGTCTAAATGGTATCGGTTGCCACGTTCCGGTATAACTAACTTAGATCGGTTGCCACGTTCGGCATAAAAATGCGATCGGTTGCCACATTTCGGCATAAATATGGGATCGGTTGCCACGTTCCGGCATGCTAACTGTTTGGGTTTGGGTTCCATGAGAGGACCAATGATTTGATATAAAATGTGAAGTTGTTCGTTGTTCGTAAATGTTGATAATATCGTATATGTTAATATATATGCATATGAATATAATGTTGTCTTGACTTGTTTATGTTTCACTAGTGGGATAGCCGTGTGATCCTACCAGTACACTGTGGTTGTGTAATGATACTGCACTTATTTTTTTTTGTTGAGTACAGGGCATCTTCAGGTGGCTAATGATAGACCTCAGCTAGGTGACTTTGCGCATGACCGGATTCAAGGGTGAGCCAGTTCTTTTAGGATTCCATTAATCTTTCTTGTTTAAGTCCACTCTTTTCGGACTGAGACTATTTGTTTACTTTCGGGGTTGTGCCCCTTCTTCCTAGACTTGTCATTAGTAGATTTTTGGTACAATGACTTTCTGATTCGAGGTTATTCTTCCGCATTATTAGTTATTATTGTTAGAGTTTATGGGAACTCTATTTTTATTTTCTTAGTGTTGACTTAAATGCCTTAGTTTTTGGTTTAGTTTGTTGGTTAGGGTTGTAGTAGTGGTTTTCCCACCAGAGGGTTAGTGTGGATGCCAATCACGACGGTCTGGGTCGTGACAATTGACCATGATCAACTATAAGCTTTATAGTTTACTTTTTAGTCTTGTATCATTTCAGAAAGTGTATTCATATTTAAAAAGATACATTTAACTTCTAATAACTCATTTTGTAATTGATATTTTCCACATTTATATACTTACATGAAATCTAAGTTATGACTTGCTATCGCTATTTCATTTATTTCCGTATGATTAATTGATTTTAGTATTCCGGGAAACAATTGACTTATCTATAGGAGGATTAGTGAAGTGTCACCACGATCATTAAGTTTTTGAATAATAAAAATTACATCTAAATATTTTCATATACTAAGCACGGAAAAAATAGAGATCTATCTATCGATTATGTTGATCATAAAATATTTGGTAAATATATGTAGTTGAAGAATCTTGATAGTTAGATGTGAAATAACCAATTTAAGTAAGATGGTCAATGTAATAAATATATTCAATGTTAAGTTGAATAATTTTCAAATTAAGACTCTCTATTCAAGAAATTTGGGTTTTATTAAGTAGAAACTATTTTCAAGAGAGAAAAGTTATCTACATTTAAAATGAGGGGTTCTAAAATTAATTTCTTGAAATAAATATATAAAAAAATAATAATTTTGAAGTCAAAGTGAATATATATTTCTCCATGGAACCCATATATTATTTTTGTTTTAAACAAAACATTAGTGTAGTGTATATTTTTGACAAGATATTGTGTTCTTACAAAAACACTAAGTCTCTTCCATCTCAATGAGGTACTGTTTCACTGATTTTTTTGTTGTTGTTGAGTTTTCAAAAATGATTTTGTATGTTCAATAGTTGTAAATAAATTCTCATGTAACTTGAGATACGTAGGAAACTCAGTGCTAGGGTCCAGCCATAATTCCTCAACATCCGTATCGAGCCTCTCTCAGAAAGATGAAATGGATTCTGTCAAAATTGGATTCGTCAATCTTCTTTGCCCAGGTTCTCTTTCATCGATCCTACCCAAAGAATGGGGCAGTTGTTGACACCCAATTTTGACCCTATGCAATTCATGTTAACTATCGAACTTCTTCAATTTAAAACAATTTGAAATAATCATCTTTAAAAAATCCTAAAAAAAATTTGTTTTAAAATCTCTTTCTAATTAGTTTTGGTTAGTATTTTTCAGAAATAATTATATAATTATACATATTGGTTTGTATAATTTTCATATTTTATATAATTATTTAATCAATAGCCTAAAAATAGTGTTAAGCAAAAATACATATTTATTTCCTTTAAATTAGTGAATTTTATAATTTTGTATAATTAGTTTTCTATCTTAAGTAATGAACTTATGTCTTGATAATTATTTCGTCTTGTTTAAATTAAGAAGCTCAAATAATTTATCAATAATTATGCATCTCATTTAACTTTGGCCAAACTTACTTATATCTAAATTGAATAATAGCAACTCAAGTGGCTATGTTTTAAATAAAATGGGCAATTTTCTTAACTCTTGCCCATCTACACATACATAGATATATTTTTACATATAACGCACATAATAGTACACCCTATATTCCCACACCCTCACGCATTGGTCTATCCTTTTCTTTTCAAACTTTCACGCGCGCTACTCTCCCCTTTCTTCTTCCCAAAACCGCAAAAGTCAAGAGAAGAACCCTAGTTTTTCATCCGCCCATCACCCCTGTGATTCCCTCTCCCCATTTTCAAAGATTATCGACCTTGGAACAAGATTTGTTGACTTTGGCTGAGAGGGATCTCACCCAAATCTGATGCGGATCAAGAGATCTCACATCGAATCCGGAATTTTGGGGGTATGTTTTTCTCTTGCTTGTTTTTCCTTCCATTCTTTCCAATCAATCTCTCATCTCCCACATAAATGGCTATTTGAATTCAAACCTTTATTTTTTCAATAAATACCTGGTATTGGTGCCATTTAGATGAGGGAATTGAAATTTGAAGGTTCGAGAATAATATTCTTGAAAATCGAACCCACAAAGGTTTGAGCCTAGGATTTTCGATTTTCTTTCAAGTTCTTTTTCCTGTTTGTTGGTCTACCCTCAAAAAGGAAAAATTTCTTTCTAATCTTAATTTGTTTTTAGATGATGTGTCCTTCTGGTCAAATTTAGTCTTAGATTTCTTTTCCATTAATGTGTTTTGCCTTTTTCAATACCCTACTGATTTAAGTCATTAAGTGATTGAATCATAAATCTGTGATCAGCTATCTATTTCGATCAAGGTAAAATGCTTAGTCATAGGCTGGAATATATTGATTATTATTAATAGATAGATGGTGATATTTTGTTTCTGAATTCATTAATAGTGTGGTTTCTTTGCTGTTGCATTTTGTTCCCAATTTTTAGTGTGTAAATGTTAGGTTCAAAAGGCCAAATTTAAGCCTAATCATATTAGCTCAGCCATGCCATGAATATATTGTTAGCTATGTTGATCTCTGCTCATTTTTATTTTTTTTAACATATCTTGCAACCATGTCTTGTTTATTGGACATCCAAAGTTGTCCTGTTATCCCTCATGTACTTATCTAGCTTCTCTTTTCTTGGCTATGTAATTTTTAGTTAAAATCTAGATTAAATATGTTAGTAGGTTTCCATGCTCCAATATTCGATCTTGTAGCTTATGTGAAATAATGGTCAACGAAGCCATTGTTATAAAAATTTGCTATGATTTCTTATGTGTGTTTCCCAAACCTGCCACAATAGGATCATGACTACATAACCATCAGCCTAGTTTACATTATTGTTGCAGCTATATAATGATCAAGTGTTATTTTATTCCATTATAACAGTTTCTATTTAGTATTTTGGAGTTCTCGTGTGTTGGAGTTTGAGCTTGTATGTTGGTATTATTTTTTTCTATGTTAGCAATTGAGCATCTATTAATCACTGCCTACTTCTTGAGATTTGGTTATTTCTTTACTGCTCAATTTACATTTGTTGCTACTAAAAGATGTCTATTTCAATTCAACGTGTTAAAATCTAGTGGTAAGTGTTAGCGTGTTTAGTTAGTCTAAGCATGACTTGGGGTCTTGTGAGGGTTTAGCAGGCTTGAAACTATTAGTTTGACCCTTGTTTTGGCAGATTTGAAATATTATTAGAAGACCTCATTGATAAACCTTAGTACTGTAAAGGTTTCTTGTTTATTTGTCTTGCCTCTTTATCTTTAATTGAGCTATACATAGAAGTCTTAACCAAGCAATCATGTGTCCAAATTTCAATTTGCCTTGATTGTTTCCAACTAAGTATGTTAAAGCCATTGATTCGAAACATTGATGTAGTGTGAAATTTAGTCATGTTCCCTTCATACGCGATTACATTCAGTTGAGTTTGTCAGCCCATTCATAGATGTTATTTTCTTTTCTTTTCTTTCCATGCATATAATTCACCCGAGTCCATTTTGGACTCTCCCTTGCATATTCTTGAGTTGTTTTTCGAGTCTGCCTTGTCAAAGGAAGTTATCGTGTAGTAAAAGGGAACCTGAAACAAGAGAAATGGAAGCAAAAATATAGGTGGAAGAAGCAGATATACGCTGATATACAAAAATATATACAGCTGATACACACAACAAATGGGTCTAAATCCATAAGTTTCAAGCAGACTCAAAAATGGGCAAAGAGGCCCAATTGCAGCAGTTCCTGAAGCTTAATTTCGGATGAAGCCCAAGTCATTTTTTAGCAACTAGACTTGGGCCTAAGTCAATTATTTCTTTAGTTATTTGACTTATGCCTATATGCTTATTTGTGATTTGTTTAACTCTAACCCTTTATTTGATATGGTTTAATTTAATTAAAATCCCCAAAAGATGAACTATATTCTTTATGTTAGTTTATTTTAATAAAATTTCATTTTTTCTTATCAACTCTTGTATTTTTTATTGAATATCTTTAGGCAAAACTTTTTATTTTTCAATTAATTTAAAATAGTTTTCATGACCAAATTGGTTTAAATTATTATTTCAAATTAATCTTGTTTTGTTAAAATTCTAATCACCGCGTGTTAGCGGCTACTTTTAGTGCTAGTACCTTCTTAAAGTAGAAATAAGAACCTTTTACCCCTTTTCTCTAAATTAATAAAGACTTAATTTGTTAAGGCCTTTTTCAATTAAGGTTTCTTAATTTCTTTTAAAAATTAAGTGGCGACTCTTTTCTAAGTATTTTTATTAAATCGTTTATACATTGAACATTTCAAAAAGAGATTTTTCTAAAGATAGTAAAATTACTACATAACTGAAATGACAACTCTGATGGGGAATTGATTAGGTTCTTAACCATTAGACTTGATTGCTTATTTGACTAATAATTTGATTTTGTGATATTTAATTTATTTGTGCTTTATATGTTTAATTTATGAAGATATTAATTGTCATTTGCGTTCATGGCATTTCCGTCACCACGATATAAATACAGTATATTAAAGAACGGTTTTGCAAAACCACAAACCATTTTTTTATACTTAACCCTTTTCGGAATGACTAACAATTTATTGGTACGTCATGCGTCCAATGGTTGTCGTAGTTCCAACCTAAGTTGTCCACTTGGGCCCCGGTCTTTCAAAAGCCATTCTTAGTCAAATAGTGTAGAGCGAAACCCAAATCCCTCAATTTAGCGCATTTGAACTAAGATGACCCAACATCCAAGGCGTGTTGGGCCCATTAGAAGCCCACCTTATGTCTATTTGACCCATGGTCAATAAAAGGACAATCATGCTTATGTGTTCAATTGAAGGATGTGTACGTCATTTTAAACAAATCCATTATCCATTGGGGGTGGGGTGACTTACCTTTTTCTTTTATTTTTTGAAGAATGGATCCAGTGTACAAACCCCTGAGGACTCGAATGGTGACTCTACCTCATCCTTATTTCCAAGTGTGGTAGAAGTTCATGAATAGCAAAGACAAGAAATAGGTCCAAAAGCATGTAGGCTATCTCCTGTCACTTATAGAAATGGAGGCTTGGCCTGATTTGATTGGAATGATGGTGCAATTTTGGGATGGTAAAAATATGGTATTCCGTTTTGGGGATGTAGAAATGACTCCGACCATCGAAGAATTTCTTTCTAGTTACGAGAGCATAGGCATGTGTAACAAAAGGAAACATAAGCCCGATAGCGATCTCTATATTCCTCATATATGGGACTTTGATATAATAAAAAAAGAACTTTTACTTGTCAAAGCCGAATGGATGGATAAGCTTTCCGTACCAAACATTCCACTACAGAAGGTTTATCATTGATTTGGGTGTGCAAGAGCTTTCTAAAGGTTTAAAGAAGAATTTTGTTTTGGAGGAAACTTGGAAGAAAGAACGTCCTTTTGCTTTTGCGATATGCTTACTTTGGTAAATGGTATTCCCTTAAAGCCCAAACTACACTATCCATCAGAGTGTAGCAATGGTCACTCCTGCCATTTTTAATGAGGAAGACTACTGGTTGGCAATCAAGTACCACACTTTGGCGCCCATGATTCTTGCCGACATTTATAGGGCTTTACATAAGTGTCATAGCGGTCAACGTTTCTTTCAAGGATGCAACCTGACACTTCAATGGTGGATGATGAAACACTTTCTTAAAGCCCATGATCCACAAGAACCAGATCCCAAAATTCGAACAGACAAACTTTCATCTCACAGTTGGTGGTTACACCTTAACCATTTCCATAGAAACGGGGGTAAAATATTCTGGTATCCAAGACTTCGGGGATTAAGAGAAGAAAATGTGCAATGGTCAATCAAAAGTATGGTAACAAGAGAAGTAGTGACCCGAGGTAAAGAGATACCTTTCTTGATATTCTCCACATTGAGAGGGACTCGACCTTATGATCCCGCTCGAGTCCTTAGGCAATTAGGGGGAAAACAAGAGCTTCCCCAAATTGCAGACATGAGAAAATTGGCAACGGATCATGAGAATGGTAAAGTCGCTTTTTCTGCAATGATACTTCGAGTATGGAAAACTCGAATGGTGTTGGGTAAGCCGGTGCCAAATAGATTTCAACCTGAATGTTCTGATGAGTACAAAGAATGGCTGAAGAAGAACCTTGTTGAAACATCGAACCCGGTCCAAATTTCCGTCATCATATTGCAGATGTTGGTGCTAAAAATTAGGTTTGACTCTACTGACTTTAAGAGAAGTATGAGAAAAATGGGTTGGCTCATCAGCATCGACATTCAGAGAATGCCAAAGTCATAACCTAGCTAAAGCAAGAGCTACGAAAAGTAAGACAGTGCATGTCCGATTTAGATGATAGCATGGAGCTACATATCCAGTCCATAGAAAAGGTCGGGTATGAAAAAGGGGCTTGGCTATAAAAAGATCATTTATGGACAAAATGGGAAGAAGTCAGTGCCTCCAAGAGAACGAGACTTGACGAAGGACGCAAGGTAATTTTAAACTTGGTATCATCCCCTGCGTGGGATTGCTTTTATTTGTACTTCGTTGTCATTGTCAAACGTTTTTGAGTCCTATCAAACATTTTTGGGATAATGAATTGGCTCATAAGACATACACATCCTTCAATTCGTTAGGCCCACCTTTGGCATAAAAAAGTCACAAGTTTAAGACGCGATATAAACTATTTTTATGCTACTTGACATAATTGTTTTGTGTTATAGTATGTTATTTTGTCTAAAGTAGAATTAATCCACTCCTATTTTTTTAGAACACTCTAAGCATATATGAAATCCACAACAACAAAGTCCGTTCAAATTACTCCAGAAGTGTTGTTTAAGTTTCTCATAAAATATATGAACCCTTTAAAAATCTTCTAAATTTCTATCTCTCTGTTTGAGAAAGGTTAACTTGCTAGAATGTCTTGAAAAAGTGTTAGCACGCCAATGCCGATCATTGATTTTGTTAGTGGTGAAGAAATTGAAGAATCAATGTTTGAAAAATTGGCAAGACTGATTCAGACTACGCTGGGCCTGAATTCCCCGGAAGGATACGTAGGCAGCCTACTTAAGGCTCAGTCCCTATCCTTAACATAGCTACTTTTGAGTTGTTTTTAAAATATCAGGTAACTAGAGCCATACTTCATGAGATCTAAAGTCCCTAAAGATTCCTTCCCGGGCCAAAATCTATTGAAAGGAAAAAGAAAAGATGACTGGAAACGGTGACAACATCTGTTTGAATGAGATCAGAGTAACGTACCCTATCATTGTTGAGCAGAATGAGTTGATTGCTCAACTAGCACAACAATTGCTGAAACTCCAAAACTCCTCTTCCAAAAAAGTAAAAACCTCCACTCCATTTCCCTACTCCTTATCCAACCCCCAAACATTTCCCACACAATCCATCTACTGTTCCAGTCCGAAAGCCTCCCACCGTCGAATTAAACAAACCTAACCAACATCATGCTAGCTCTTCATACCAAACACCTCATTGTTCTCAAAGCCTAAATTCTAACAACTCTCAAGTATTCCCTTCCATGTACCAAACTCCTCCTCAAAACACTTCAAACCCACCTACTACTTAACCCCTACCTCCAAAAGTCACTTCTCATATTCCAATCCTCACAGAACCACATCTTCCATACACTACATATCCTGAACCCGATCACTATGAGGAGAAGGAAAAGGAGTGGAGGGTTAAAGAGGAGATGAATAAGTAGAGCTTGAAGGAAAAAAATATGAAATCTATGAAAGAGCTTCATTACACTCCAGATGTTATGGGATTGAACTACAAAGACTTGTGTATCCACTTGGACCTTCCCAAGGGGTTTAAGGTACCAAAGTTTGACACTTTTGGAGGAACTGGAAACCCCTTAGCTCATTTGAGGTCATATTGTGACCAACTTGTGGGAGTTGGGAAAAAATGAAGCGTTGTTGATGTGACTCTTCAGCTGAAGTTTGAATGGGGAGGCCTTGGAATGGTTTGCCTCCCAAGACATAAAGCAATGGTCTAGTTGGAATGCTTTAGCTAAAGATTTTATTCAGAGATTTGCTTATAATGCACAGATCGTTACTCTTTGAAAAAGAATAGGCAAAAATACATCGAAAACTACCATGAATATGAATACAAGTGGAGAAAAGACACTGCCAGAGTTGAACCTCCCATATCTGAAAAATAGATCACTTAACTATTTCTGCACATCCAAGAGCCAAAATACTACGATAGAATGATGTTGCTTATTGGAGACAAGTTTGCTAAGATAGTCAAAGTAGGTGAGACTATTGAAGGCGGTCTTAACACCGGAAAAATTGCCCGTGTGGTGGCCCATGCCGGATCTTTGGGACTATTGAGGAAGGAAAGGGAGGATTTGTCCTTTATTTCTCATGCATCTGATGTAAGGACAAAGAGATCGTTCAGATTTAGCTCTAGAAAATCTTCACCCTCTAAAGCCTATCCCCTAGCTCCTTAAAATCCCTACCCAATCTTCTATGTCCAACCAAATTTCCAAACTTCGCCTCCTAATCTTCCAGCTCCACATTACCAAAATACCCATCCAAACTACCAGACTCCACAATCAAATTACCAAACTCAACCATACCCAAAATTCCAAACACCAACACCAACACCTCCCTGCCAAAATCCTTTAAATTACCGCCAAGTACCTCCACCTCCACAAAATAACTATGACCTTCCTCGTCCAAACTTTGAAAGGAAACCTCCCAGAATTTTCACTCCTCTCATTGAAAGTCGAACTAAGTTGTTCGAAAGATTGAAAGTTGCAGGAATGCTTCATCCCATCAATCTTAAACCTGTCAACATAAACTTTAAATTCTTTTGAGCTGACATATATGTGCATACCACTCCAATAGTGAAGGACATACCACCGAAGATTGTATCAAAATGAAGCATAAAATTCAAGACTTAATTGATAACAAGGTGGTCACTCTTCAGACAACCGCACCTAATGTGCATTGTAATCCTTTATTGAAGCATGGGAGAGATACTGTTAATATGATTTAAATATAAGAGGATTGGGGTGCTGGTAAGATGATAGTCCTATCAAATCTTGACAGTCTTGAGAAGGATGTAGCCTCTCTAAGCATAAGCAAGAAGCCCGAGTGTGTGATAAAAACACCCAATCAAGCTTTTGTTTTGGGGCCAAAGAAGAGCCTTACTGAGAAAAAAATTGTGATAATAGCACCTCATCAAGCTTTTACTTTAGTGCCCAAAGAAGGCCTTACCAAGAAAGAGTTTGTGAAAGAGACCGCTACCGCCCATGGTATGACTAGATCTTGTAGATGTTGTACACTAGAAGAATTGGCTCAAGGAGGCCAAAAGAGAGATCACCAGAAAAAGCCGATCAGTGAAGCTAAAGCTGAGGAGGTTTGGCAAATAATGTAGCGTAAAGAGTATTCCATCATGAAACCTTTGGAGAAGACATCTGCTCAAATTTTTGTGTGGGCATTATTCATGAGTTCACAACAACACAAGCATGCTTCGTTAAAGGCTTTGAAAGAGACTCATGTACCGGTGGGGACGAACATTGTTAATTTTACAGCCATGGTAAGCAAAGTCATCGGAGGCCATCATGTTAGTTTTAGCGATGAAGAGTTTCCTTCTGAAGGGGTGATGTATAACAAAGCCTTGCACATCACAATCATGTTTCGAGACAAGATTGTGATCTGGCCTTAATATATGCCCATTGTCGACTCTCAAGCAACTGGATTTTTATCTTGGGAAGATTCATCATAACATAGTCAATGTGAGAGCTTTCGAAGGGGGTCAAAGAGAAACATTGGGCGTTGTTAGATTGGGTATTGAAATAAGACCTGCAGATTTCATTGTCGAGTTCCAGGTGATGGACATCACCACTAGCTACAAACTTTTACTCAGAAGACCTTGGATCTATATGACTGGGGTCGTGCCCTCTACCCTCTACCAGTTGATAAAGTTTGTGTAGAATGATCACGAAGTAGTCATTCATGGTGAAGGAAGACATTCGAATGACTATGCCACGATTGCCAACCATGTGGCTAGAGGTTTTGATTTCTATATACAGTAGAGATAGTGAATGCTACCGGTGATGATTTGGCCTCACATCCTCATATGCCTTCCGTTTATAAGATGATATCCACTTTGATGTTGAAAAGTGGATTTGAACCCGGTTTTGGGTTGGGAAAATAATTGCAAGGTATCACTGAGCCTATTCAAATTTTCACAAAAGGTTCAATGTTTAGCTTAGGATACATCCCAATGGCAGATGATGAGATGGAAGCTTAGCGTAACAAGGTGGTTGATTGGGAATTAGCAAACCGGTACCTCACTTGTACCAGTCTTTTCCCGTGTGACAATATGTCAATGATGAAGGCCTCGGGGACGGAATCAAGAATCTTTTTGAAGAATATGATGTTGTGCTTGAGGAGATGATCGAGACATTTGACAGTTGAGATTCCAAACCAGAGGAGCAATTGCCTAATTATACATCCACACAACTCCTGATTCCTCACTCATCTTGGTAGACAAAAACATATCTATTTTGCTTATTTCTAAAATGGGTGGTAGTCTGAATGAGGCCTAAGACCCACCATTTATGTCGTTTTACCCCTTTAAGCTTTAATTTCCCTCGTGATGTTTGATGAGTCCGAGATTTGGACTCATTTGGGGATTTGATTTGATAGTTTTAGTGTCCTCAAATGCCTAATTCATTCTATAAATTGATGTTAAAGCCTTAATTTTCAGGTATGTGGATTAAGGAGCAAAGCAAGAACACTAATAGGCAAAAAAGAACAAAACAAGCTAAATAAGTGGAGAAAGGCGAGCTTGATGATCGCCAAGACCACTTGGCGACTCGCCGAGTGGCTCTTCAGTCCGCCAAGAGTTCTAGTGTGACAGCCCTGAGGGAAGAAACCAGGTAGACAACCGAAAATGATCAATCGGTGAATCGCCGATCAGTTCTGTGATGACAAGATGGTTAACCAAAAATTACAGGACTTGAGGATGCTGAGAACCAATGCATAACAGCGATAGAAAAGAGCAAAGGGAGGTTCGTCGAACCACTCGGCGAACTCGATTTACCTCGCCTAGTGGCCTTTTGTGGCTAATTTTTGGCAACAATAAATTTAATTTTGAACTCTCAATTGATGACCTTGCTACCATTTATTAGAGTTTTCTTTGAAGATTGAGAGTTTCCTCATAGACTTGAAGGCTTTTTAAGACTCAATTAGAAGATTTTGCAAGTGGGTTACTACTTTTCTTAAATTTGGATTGTAAAGACTTGAATACTCTTAACCTATTGACGGCTAATCGATTTGGTATACGTTTTTACCTTTATATGATGTTTATCTAAAACCCCAATTCTTAGGGTGTGATCATGTGATTATGGGTTGAGTTAGCTTATGGGTATTGTGAATTACTAGTTTAATTGCTATATTGAAGTGGGTTTAATCACTAGCTAAGGTTTAATTTATGAATTGTAGTTGCAAATGCAATTCTAATTTTATGTTCTTAGATTGCTCGAGAGAGAAGTTTAGGAACCAAGGTTTTAGATTAATCGTTTGTTAGTATTGTGTTGATATTGGTTCAGCTCGAGAGAGTGAATCCTAAACCCAATCCTACCCATTTAGCTTGAGAGAGTGGATGAATTAAGGTGTGGGTTGTTTTTAATTGCTATGCTTGTTGATGTTCGAAAAAAATTACTTGATGCGGGATAGTTGTTCGAGAGAAAGATATTTCACTCATAGTCCAGCCTACCCACATCCCAAGAATTCCTCTCTGTAAAATTTAGTTTTGTGTGACTGCTTTGTAGCTGATAATTGCAAACAAAAACCCCTCATCTGACATTCGTGTCATCCCTTTTTACTTGTTTCATGTCTTTTTCGATAATTCCTATTCTTATATCTAGTTAGATCACATTTGTACTTCTTAATTCAATTTGAGCACGTACCGCTCCCTGTGGGTTAGAGCCCAACTCATATGTTGGGCTTTACACTGCTTAACGATCGTTTGCACCTAGAATTGGGTGATGTGTGTTTGAAAGGTTAATAAAAAATGGTGTCGCTGTTGGGGAGTGGTGTTGTTTGAAATTCTTTTAGCGAAGTTAATTTGTTATCTCTTTGTTTGTAGTTGAATCTCCTTACCCTAGTTTTCTGTTTTAGGTTGCTTATGTTGAACAGAGGAAGAGATGAGCGTAAACGGGAGTAATGGTAGCCAAGTGGGCCACCAAGATGATATTGGGAACCTCAACGATGTAAATGACCCAATTCCATTGGGTGGTGCGTGCAATACATCTACCTCCAAATGAAGGAAACGTTGTTTTTTTACATTACTAGCACAATGTTTCAGCTCCTACAATTGAAAGGATTATTTGGGGGGCTTACTCATGAGGATCCCCATGATCATATTCGAAACTTCGTGGACGTTTGTGGTCCATTCTCATTTAAGAACATACCACCAGAATCAGTTTGTCTCAGGTTGTTCCCATTCTCTTTGATGGGTAAATCTACCAAATGGTTATATGAGTTTCCAAGGGACTGCATCATCTCTTGGGATGAGCTGATCACAACATTCCAAGTGAGATTCTTCCACCCTATCAAAGACTATGACGCTCAGAGATAACATCCAAGGTTTTAACCGCTTGGAAGGTGAGCCAATCCACGAGACATGGCAGAGGTTTGAGAAGTTGGTGATGCAATGCCCAACTCATGGACTTCCAAATGAGGTGCTTTTGCAATACTTCTATAGGAGCCTCGACTCGGCAAACAAAGGAGTTACTGATCAACTTGTTCCCGGTGGTATAATGCAACAACCCTATGAAGTAGCTACTCAACCTTTGATTGCATGACCAAGATCAATAGGGCATGGTACACTCGTAAAGATCAAGTCTCTCCTCTCACTTTTAGAATGACAAACGAGCAGATCGAAAAAACCAAAGGAGAGACCAAAATATGGCCAAATTGATGACCCAGCTGGATATCTTGGCTAAAATTGTCATGGGTGTTGGTACATAGAGTGTTAATGTTGTGGGTGTTGGTGGAGTAAACCCTGATGAAACACAACTCAAAGCGTTGTACAATAAGGAAGTGAACTTCCTAGCTAATCAACGAGGAGGTTATCGTGCAAACTACCCAAGTCCGAGTGGAAATCAAAGTTGGAAGAGAGATGAGGGCTGGAGATACCGTGACAGAGATCGGCGTGATCATAACACCACATGTAAGAAGGGAGAGGGTGACAAGGTCAGGTACGTCCCTCCTTATGAGCGTCAAAATCTCAAGGAATCTGAAGGTGTCCGTACAGAAGATATGCTCTCACGCATTCTCAGCAAAGTTGAAGGGTCAGACAAAGGGTTGAAAGAGATGAAAGAGCAAGGCTCAACTCTAAATCAGACGATGACCTCTCACTCAGTCTCTATTAAGCAACTCGAGACCCAAATGGGTCAAATTTCTTCTCATTTGAATCCAAGACAACATGGGGGGTTTCTTAGTGACATAATGGAAAATCCCAAAAATGAAGCTTGATTTGGTATCCTCGTCGTGTCACGACGTTAACTAAGGTGCTTCTTGGGTGGCAACCCAAATTTTTAATGCTTTAGGTTTTTATTTTGAATAACGGGTGTTGATTGTGTTGGTTGAAAAGTGAAGAGTGTTGGCAAAATGGGTAGTTCGACGAGTCAAAGTCCAGTCGGTGACGCGCTGAATAGGTTGGCACGCCCCAGCTTGGACCGCCATTGGAACCACCAAACCTTAAGGGGAACTCTGTAAAACTCAGCGGACTAAATGCTTAATAGGCGACTCGTCGAATAGGTTGGGGTAAAATTCGTCGAGGAAAATATCACTCAGCGCATCGTCGAGAGGTTCGGCGAGCACGACTTACTCCACGGAAGGTGCCGAGAACTGAAAGGTTTTAAAGATTAAATGATTTAAAATTTCAAAATCCTTCATCTTCTCTCATTTCTAACTCTCGTACCTTCTCACCCAAACTTTAAATCTTGCATATTTTATTGTTTTAGCCTCTCATTTTTTTAAATCGACCTTCCAAATTGTGAAACTTTGCCGCCTAGCTATTAAAACTCAAAATTTTGCATAAAGGTTGGTTTTCTGAACCCCATTCTTTAATATTGTGGTTGAAATTGAATGCAACCGGTACAACGGTATTTGTTGTGTTGGGTAATTGTTATAATATTGTTTAAGTGTTGTTTTGCCCGTATTGAATAGAAATGTGTGCCGAAGTGCTTTAAAATTATTGATTCTCGTGTTCTTGCTTGACAAATTGAGTTTACATTGTTGGGTTGCGGTGTAATTGTAATGGGTATAGTGGGGTGAATAGATAGTAACCCTGAATTGTACCAAATGACATAATTTGCCCAATGATGGAGCCCTTAACATCATTCTTAATTTTGAGAAATAGGGTTGAAAATTGGGGGAAGTCTAAGTACCCCTAGGGAATGGGTAGTGTGGGTCTAGTGTTAATTGAATGGTGTATGTGTTTGATTTTGAATTCGGGGGTTGCATGCTTGATTTTGAGAAATAGGGTTGAAAACTGGCATGTTGGGCCGTTTGGCGAGCTACGTCGAGTGGTTCGGCGGTTCGCTGAAGCCCCCTCAGATCGCCCTTAATTTCAAATTTTGGTTGAATTTATTCTGTAACTTTTGGCAAGAGGCATGAGCTCACCGAAAGGTCTTCTTGATAGCCCTTTCTGCGCCCCTAACCTTTAAAATACACTAGAACTTTCGGTGGGCTACTCCTAGCTCGCCGATTGGTGTCGTCTATTCGCCGACAGGCCCTGAACATCGCCGACTTGTCTTGATTCTAGAAATGTTTCATGCTGGTACTTTCAACAAGCCTGATCTGACTCGCCTAAGTGACTCAGCCACTAGTTCGCCATGTCTTTATTCAACTAAACTTCTGCATTTTTCTTGAACTCTTTCTAACATTCTTCTATGTGGGTTGCCGGAATGGATAGAAAAAACTTGGATGATATGCGGCATGTCTCCCTGAAAGCGGGCACTAGGGATCATGATAAATGAGGAAGCAGCCGCTTCCAGCGCAAAGGGCAAGAAGTTACCTCCACAGAGAGGCAAGGAAAAGGGTAAAGCGCCCATAGCTGAGACACCGGAGTACAACTCCGACAGTGAGGGAGAATTAGTTTATTCTCAGGCTTCATTCTCTAAGCCTGAGGATAATCATCTATTACAGGCCTGACGAGTAGAGCTTCATTCCAAAGCTCGTCATGATCCGTCTAGGATTGCGGAGTCCACCTCTCCTACTTCAGATTCAGTGACAGCTCCAGCACAGACGGTGGTTCCAGCACCACCAGTTCAAGGTCCTCTTCCCTAGTTACTCAACCGGTTAAAGGCCGAGGGATTGAGGACCATCATGGATGAGAAAATATTGTCCACGGATGGTGTAGTGGACAAGCATCCAGCAATGTGGGACACTTTCCGGTTCCACAGGTTCGAGGTCTTCACTAGACACCGTCGCCCATACATTTCCATATGGGTCTAAGAGTTTTATTCTGCTTACATTGATCTGGTACCTCATGGGAAAATGAAGGCCAGTGCCTTTAGACTGGTGGAGTCTATGAAGGTCCGAGGGAGGGAACTGAGATGCAACACTGATTATATCAACACTGTGTTTGAGAGGGCTATAGACTTTGAGCATGAGTACCAGAGTATGATCACTACAAAGACTCTAGATGACCTGAAGGGTTGGCTAGCTCCCTTGATTTTTGACAGCACCCCAAGGTAGATTGAGATCGGAGCACCAATAGAGAAGAAAGACCTAAACATAACAGCTCGGTATTGGTTTGGCTTTATCAGCAGCACAGTCATGCCGGCACAAAATGAGTCCATTTTCCTCCACCCAAAGGCGTCCTACCTTGGGTCTATCTTAGCTAGGAAACGGCTAAATATGGGGTGGATCATTGAGGAAGAGATGGCCATGAGGCCCAAACAGAGACAAACATCATTGCCATTTCCGGTGCTAATCACGGAGCTATATCATCGAGTTGATGTGCCCCTGATGAGACCATAAATATTGAGATCTCACCCATATATTCTACAAACATTTGGCGTATTAAAGCCGAGTACACACGAGACGAGGCTGATAGAAGAAGAACAGTTCCGGTAGACACATCCCCGGAGATTGATGTTGATGCAATACCTGCAGAGGCAGCCTTTCATACTCTGGCCTCTGGGCCTTCAGGTACTTCTAGCTCCACTCTTTCTCAGGCCTCAAGTGTTTCTGTTGTTCCCCCGCCCCCTAGATCTGCTGCTTGTACCACTGCTCAAGATGGGAAACTTAGCCCATTCTGCCGATGTGCGTGCTTCCCGGCTAGAGGCCAAGGTCCCCTTGATGTTTGAGAGAGCAATTACTGTTGTACTGACACATCTCAGGCATTCTATTGATGTCCTCATAGTGAGAGTATAGGTTTGTGAGAGAGGACAGGGTGTTACTGAGGTGGTGACGACTTTGAAAGCCGATGTTTCTGAGCTAAAGAAGGATGTGGACCATCATAAGTCCACAGACTTCACTTCGCTATTTGGGACGGTGGAGATCCCAGATAATCCTAGTGTTAATGTTCCAACCTGTGCTGAGGTACCTCCGCCTACCACCAGAGATGATACTAGGCCTGATGTTACTGCTACTGAGTCCGAGATCGAGACAGATGAGAAGCAGCATGAGGTGCGAGATGAGGCTGTATATGAGGACCTGGCTGATCTAGAGAGTGCCATGTTTGAGATAGCTAGACAGGCCGCCTTGAGAGATATTTTTGTGGCAGGCTCTAGTGGAGCCAAGGATGATGAGACACTGGGCACTGATTCCCAACCTAAGAGTGACCCCGTGCACTGATGCCCCGACAAATAGAGCGACTAAGATGCAGACTTCACCTAGGCTTAGCCTGGAAAGATGATTTCCCCCTCCCTCTCTGTGATTTTGTGATGCATTGTTCCTGTTTTAGTTGCATTTGAGGACAACTGCTTCTTCTTTTTTTGGGTGGGGGTGAGGTATTTCCAGACCTACCTCTTGTGATTTTGATATGTTTTGTGAATATTTGTCTATGAATATTGTGGTTCATTTATATATCTTGATCTTGTGGATGGTTTAGCTTGTGTCCCATTGTTTTGAATGACAATGGTTTTGAACCTAATTTTAAAATTTTGCCACCTCTTTTTTGTGTGATTGTGGTTGTTCTTGTGCGAATTTGACTGTCGGTTGTGATCAATACCGACGACTTGAATAGTGCTCTTAATTGAACGAAATGAATGTACGACAAGGATGAGGCAAACAAAGTTGCATAGACAATATGTGGACATTTAGCATGTCGTTTTGACTAGTAGGTTGTCCAATGAGTCTCTTGTGATGAACATTGCACACTAGCTAGAAAGTGTGGAGTCTTGTTTGATATTGGTACCAATGCCTTATGTGATGAGATTACTTTGAACATTGTGTGTGATGACACCTAGAATTTTCCCCGTTTGTCCGGTTGATTGAGTGATGCAAGCACTTAAAATGATCTTAGGCAACAATTTTAAATAGTGAATCAATTTGACAATATACCTCTTTTGTGGCCAACCTTGTGAGATGTGTG
>NW_006239178.1:117589-123632 GCF_000226075.1 Solanum tuberosum | reverse complement strand
AATAGCCAACTTAGGCCAAAATCCTAAGTTGGGGGGTGCGGTGAAAGGAGAAGGAAAGTCAAGAAGTGTGAGAAACCCCCCTTCAGTGATGGTTTTGGAAAAAGAAGAAGATGGAAGTAAATGTTTGAAATGTTAAAGAAAAGGAGGAAAGTAATGTTCAGACCATACTTCAGAAAGGTGGAAGCCACTAAGCCTCAATAACCATACCTTTACACTCAGCCTAGTTACAAGCCTTGAAAAGATCTTTGTGATCTTGAGTGAGTTGAAACGAATGTTGATTGGAAAATAGGGGGGAAACCCATGAGTGAAGTCATGCATGTGTTCATCTTTGTGAGTGTGAGAGTTGTATGTGATTCCAGAACTTTAAATTGTTGAAGAATTTTTTGGTGAATATGGAATCATCTTTGTTGTGAGGGCATTTGAGTACCTTTGTTGAGCTTGGACTTGCATTTGAAGCAAGTATTGTCACCTTGAGCATATTTGATAATGGTGAATCACAATTTGAATCTATGAGCGCACAACTGATCATTATATGAGTAATTTGAACACTGTTATGTGCATTCAGGTTGAGTCTTATGCAACACTATTTGAGTCATCCTCATTGAACTTGCTGATCTTGAAGTTTTTACTTAAGGACAAGCAAAAGATCAAGTTGGGCGGTGTTGATAAGTTCGAGATTTGGACTCATTTGGGGCTTGTTTTGATAGGTTTAGTGTCCTCAAATGTCTAATTTATGCTATAAACTGATGTTAAAGCCTTGATTTCTAGGTGTGTGGACTAAGGATCAAGGCAAGGACACTAATAGGCAAAAAGGAACAAAAGAAGCTGAAGAAGTGGAGAAAGGCGAGCCTGGTGATAGCCAAGACCACTCGCCGAGTGGCTCTTCAGTCCACCTAAAGTTCCAGTGTGCCATCCCTGAGGGAAGAAACCAAGTTGGCCATAGGAAAGGGGTAGTCGGTGAATCACTGATCAGTTTCGTGATGACAAGATGGATCGCCCAAAGTTACAAGGCTTGAGGATGCTGAGAACCAATGCATAACAACGATAGAAGAGAGCAAAGGGCGGTTCACAAAACCACTCGGCGAACCCGACTTACCTTGCCTAATGTGGCCTTTTGTGGTTAATTTTTTGGCAACTATAAATTAAATTATGAACTGTATATTGAGGAGCTTGCTACCGTTTAGAAGAGTTTTCTTCGAAGTTTGAGAGTTTCCTCGTAGACTTGAATGCTTTTTCAGACTCAATTCGAAGATTTTTCAAGTGGGTTACCAATTTTCTTAAATTTGGAACATTTTAAAGGCTTGAATATTCTTACCCAGTTGAGGGCTAATCAATTTGGTAATTGCTTTTACCTTTTTATGATGTTTGGCTAAAACCCCAATTCTTGGGGTGTGATCATGTGATTATGGGTTGAATTAACTTATGTGTATTTTAAATTACTAGTTTAAATGCTATATTGAAGTGGGTTTAATCACTGCTGAGGTGTAATTTATGAATTGTAGTGGCAAATGCAGTTCTAATTTTGTGTTCTTAGCTTGCTCGAGAGAGAAGTTTAGGAACCAAGGTTTTTGATTAATGTTTTGTATGTATTGGGTTGATATGGGTTTAGCTCGAGAGAGTGAATCCTAAACCCAATCCTACCCATCTAGCTTGAGAGAGTAGATGAATTAAGGTGTGGGTTGTTCTTAATTGTTATGCTTGTTGATGTTCGAAAAAAATCGCTTGAAGCAGGATAGTTGTTCGAGAGAAAGCTATTTCACTCATAGTCCAGCCTACCCACTGATATTTAGCTATATATTAGTAGTTACAATTACCCATATAGTGAAATTTGCCCATAATCAATCACATCCTGAGAATTCCTCTCTGAATTGTTAATTCAGTTTTGTGTGACTGCTTTGTAGCTGATAATATCCAACAAAAACCCCCATCTCACATTCGTGTCACCCCTTTTTACTTGTTTCATGTCTTTTTTGAGAATTTCTATTCCTATAGCTAGTTAGATCACATTTGTACTTCTTAATAGAATTTGAACATGTACCGCTCCCTGTGGGTTTGACCCCAACTCATTTGTTGGGTTTTACACTACTTAATGATCGTTTGCACCTAGAATTGGATGACGTGTGTTTCAAATGTTAATCAATGTTTCAAAAGGCAAATTAGCCTATGGTCAGGCCAAAGTTTGTACTTTCTTTTAATCTGAATGAGAGCCTCCTCTATTGCTTAAATCTATTTATTCACAACTTACTAATTTTGTTTTAATTTTTTTAATCTGACATGACTTATTTATGATGTGAGTAAAAATAACTTAAAACCTACCAATATCATGTCATATCATAAGCTGAGTGAGCAAATTGACATAAATGTTGATGAGTTCGAGGAATATGATGAAGAGACCACGGTTTCAGAACACCATGCAGAATCATTGAAATAGTTTGAGAAGCAAGAGAAGCCAAATTTAGAGGAGACTGAGACCGTGAACCTGGGAGATGAAGAAAGTGTTAAAGAAACCAGGACAGTGTCCATCTCACAGAAACTCAAAAAGAAGAGTTCATCAGTTTACTTAAGCAGTACATCGACGTATTTGCTTTGTCCTATGATGATATGCCCGGTTTGAGCTCATATATTGTTTCTCACAAGTTGTCGATCAATCCAGATTTCAGTTTGGTAAAGCAGAAAACTCGGAAGTTCAAGCCAGATTTGAGTTTGAGAATCAAAGAAAACATTACCAAACAGATTCAAGCCAAAGTTCTGGAGGTTAGACAATATAGTTTCGGTGCCTAAGAAAGATGGTAAAATTAGAATATGTGTTGATTACAGAGATCTAAACAAAGCTAGTCCTAAAGACAATTTCCCATTACCGAATATCCACATTCTCATCGACAACTGTGCTAAGCATGAAATGCAATCATTTGTGGATTGCTTTGCGGGTTATCATCAGATTTTGATGGATGAAAAAGATGCTAAAAGGACAGCTTTCATTACACCTTAGGGTGTGTATCATTACTGGGTAATGCCATTTGGTCTCAAAATGTCAGGGCCACATACATGAGAGCTATGACGGCTTTCCATGATATGATCCATAAGGAGATTGAAGTGTATGTGGATGACGTAATCATGAAGTCCCTCTAAATGTGCTTTTGGAGTACCAGCTGGTAAATTATTGGGTTTCATAGTCAGTAGAAGAGGAATTGAGCTTGATCCTACCAAAGTTAAGGTGATTCAAGATTTACCACCTCCAAAGACGAAGAAAGAGGTTATGAGTTTCCTTGGAAGATTGAACTATATTAGTCGATTCATAGGTCATTCCACGGTGGTTTGCGAGCCTATCTTTAAGTTATTGAAAAAAGATGCACTAACGGTGTGGACTGAAGAGTGTCAAAAAACTTTCGATACCATCAAAGATTATTTGACAAATCCACCAGTATTGGTACCTCCGCGAGAAGGAAGTCCATTGTTGTCACACCCCTTTTTTGCGCACGGCGGAAGTGTTTTTCCGATTTAAGTGATGTTATTGATTTAGGGATTATTTTTATTTTTTCAGAGTCGCCACTGATAATTGAGTTATGGTGTTCCAAGTCACCCTTTTTTAATCCCCTAATCAAAAGGAAATGACTCTTTAGTTTTTGTCTGCAAACTAGAAATTCAGGTAAGAAATTTTGTTGATCGATGGCTCGAGTCCCGTGGTTCTAGCACGGTCGCTTTTATTGACTTATACTTATTTAGAATATTTTTAGATATATTATTTTAGGGCATGGCTTGTTCGCATTTATATTTTTTGTTGAACTTTTATTTGGTCTCAACCTAGATGTGTAACTGCATTCTTGGCCTTGACATTTAGAGACAGAATTGTCTTTCTTCGCATCGCACGCAATAATTTTATCAATAAGTCTTCTGTTAAATTAATGAATAAAAATTATATTTTTTTGGACAAGGTGCGTCACCGCATCCTTGAGTTTTTTTTTAATGTCTCCAGAAAGATGTGTAGCCACATTCTTAGTTGAAACCGACTTTTGAAAAGGGTCATATATTTTACTATTTTACTATTTTACCTATTACTAAAAAGTTTAAGCGTATTATTAGTGATTAAACTACCTCTACTATTTATATTTATAAACACTATTTACATATTAAAAATCTAAAATCTGAAACAAATATAAAGTTATTTCATATTGAAATTCGACATAGATGCATTCATATTTTTAGTATATTTACAAGTAATGACAAAAAAACATTAAAAATAATAAATAAAAATTGTGTAACATTTGATATCTTAATTTTTCTAGGATAATCATTTTTAATTTTAGATGAAGTTGACTAAACAAACTATTAGAATAGTTTTTGTCAGGTATTTGGTAAATTTTGATTGGATGCAAGAGATACTTAATTAATAATAGCATATGGTACAAGATGAAAAGCAATGAGATTAAACACACATAAAATTCGAGCAACTTCATAACATTGAAATCAAATATTATATAATCATGAAAATCAAACTATACAATAAAAATTAAATGGTACCTCTTGCGAAAATTCAATTCACGAAAAGGAAAAAATCCTAATAAGAAACCACGAGCTCGAAACCACGAAAGTGAACCTCGACCTCAACTTTTGTTTGTGAGTGAAAGAAAAAATATAAATAATTTTTTACTTAGATGCAGATTGTGTGCGTTTTTCCTTCTTTTTTTTTGGTAGTTGATCTTTTTTCTCTTTGTGTGCGTGTGTTGTTTCTTTTCTTTTCTTATTCTTCATCTCCTGTCCCTTTTTCGTGTGTGTTTGTGTGGGTGTGTGTTTGTGTGGGTGTTAATATCGTAGTGTGTGTGTGTGTTGTGTTATAGAAAAATGGGGAGGGAAGTGGGGTTAAGGTGAGTGGAGTGGGGGTAATATGGTGAAGTGGGGGTGAGGGTAATGGAGGTGGATTGGGGTAGTGGGAAGATGTGAGGGAGTGTTAAGTTATTATTATTATATTTTGATAATATAATATAATATTTGTTAAACTAAGAAAAAATGAGTAGCTTACTTATTTAATCAAACTAAAAATAAAAACAAAACATATTTTTTGTTATTTTTAAAATCTTTTCAAATAAACTTACTAAAATAAGATAAAACAAAAATAGCTAATTTATATATAAAAGCAATATTTATGTACTAAAATGGTGTAATACCTTAAGTTCGGTAAAAAATTACGTGTCTACAGTTTGCCCATTTTTTACTGGAAACACGAAGAGTTTTCAGACAAAGAAGTAGATAACATGACAAATTTTGATCGGACTTGTATTTGAAGGAAAAAATTGTGCGACCGAGTCTTGGTTTTGGACATCCTACATATCACGGGTTATAAGTGAATCAGGTCATGTGTAGTTCAAGGAGATGAAGTGATGAGTTGGAAGTTCAGTGAGGTTCCATCGAGGCTCCAGGTCGCGGTTCTAATCCTTACATAAAAAAATGAAAGCTAATAGTCAAAAGGAAAATAAAAGTACAAGATCCTATCTATGAAGGTTCTCTTTAGTCTTCACTTGAGTCTTGATTTTCAGATACCACCTTGATTTTTTGGGTGAGTATATTGATCTTTAAACTAAATTTGAGGCTTAACTTGCCATTTAGAGTGAGATTTTGACACTCTTCAAAATGACAATTTGAAAATGTTCTTGAATGACTGCATGTTTTCTCGATGCTGAATATAAATTAATGTCAGGAAGCCAGGCTGCTACATGCATTGAAGAAACTGATTCTTGCTATCATAGGGATTGATCATTCTAAAAAGAGTTGAAACTTTGTTCTTGAATTTCAAATCCATGTTTCGCTTGAAGAAACCTGAAAGCCATCACAAACAAAAAGAAATAAACAAAAACAATTTTCCCCAGTTTTCACTTGAAAATTTTTGTGAGCTATTAGAAGATGTAAATTTTCAAAAATAAACTCATACTAGGAAGTATTTATTCTAGGAGAAAAATGAAAAAATAAAAGTCTCAGACTAGGAAGTGTTTATCCTAGGACAAAGTAATCAAATCCCATTATGTAGGAGGGTCCTGCTAACCTAAATCAC
>NW_006239178.1:116629-117567 GCF_000226075.1 Solanum tuberosum | reverse complement strand
AAAAATAAAAGTCTCAGACTAGGAAGTGTTTATCCTAGGAGAAATTAAAACATAATGATATCAGACTATGAAGTGTTTATCGTGGGAGAAAAATAAAAGGTCTCAGACTAGAAAGTGTTTATCCTAGGAAAAAATAAAAAATAACGTCTCAGACTAGAAAGTTTTTAATCTAGGAGAAAATAAAAAATAACGTCTCAGAGTAGGAAGTGTTTATCCTACGAGAAATAAAAATAACAATCTTCGACTAGGAAGTGTTTATCATAGGAGAAAATAAAAAATAACGGTCTCAAACTAGGAAGTATTTATCCTAGGAGAAAATAAAAAATAACGGTCTCAGACTAGGAAGCGTTTATCCTAGGAGAAATGTAACGACCCGAGAGCACCCCCTAGTCGTAACACGGCGTACTCGACCTCTCGAAGGTCTTATACAAGCCCTTAGCATATCACGAACATTAAAGCATATGAAAATAGCAGAAAATTTAAAACTTTTCTTTACAATCGAAGTCTATACAAAATAAGAGAGAGTCTATGATACTACGTCTCAAACCATGTATAACATTTTAGAATAACAACTCTTTCATCACAACTTAGGGACACTGCCCTTACATAATAATTACTAGGGACACGGCCCTTACACAAGTCTAAAGACATAAAACATAAAGACATAATGACATAAGAGTACGAGATAGGTTCATCCTCAAAACTATGAGGACTCCCAAGTCTTCATTCCCAAGATCCTTAGAAACCTAACTTCCAAGCATCAGACATCACATCACCAAACCCTACACTTTGTAAAAATGTAGAACGAATATGGGTTAGAACAACACACGTACTAAGTATGGAAGTCATGCAAGTAAAACCATTAAATCAAGCTTACAAAGGACATTTAGTTGAAGCCATGATTTATGCACTTTTGAACACCATTCTTTAGAAGAGTT
>NW_006239178.1:114847-116543 GCF_000226075.1 Solanum tuberosum | reverse complement strand
AAGCTAGATCATAGGGTCTTGTCCTCGGACTTAAGGACTCACCATCTTGGGGAAGCAACTCCAAGTGTCTTGAGAAGTAAGCTTGAATCCTCAACGGCCCGAACTTAAATGTTTGGGGAAAAGGGAGAAAATATGGGTTAGTACAACACACGTACTAAGTATGGCTACTATGCATAAATACCATTGAAACATGCATAAAAGGACATTTAGCCAAACCATGCTTTTTACCAAGTAAATCCAATATGCACACAATTAAGTATTATAGTCCAAACCAACATAATATCATCCCAACACGTAGACAACCCAAGTAGTACTAGTGCAATGCAAAGAATAGAACCCCATAACCCTATTCAAAGCTAAGTATCACATTAAGCAACCTACTTCATGCATACATTCATAAGGTCAAATTTCATCATAACTTACCATGTTCATAATGATCATACATAACATAGCTTCAACATACATAAGTCATAATCATCATAGTCATAAGAGAACACTACTACAACCATCTCTTAGGATCCCAGAAGTGCAATGTGCAAGAGAAGTCCCATACCTTCCTTTACACTATGTAGAAACACTTAAGGAAGCCCTAATAAGGGTTCACACCTTTCATACCTTCATTTACTTTTACATTAGGTAGATATTGCAATAACTGACATAGACCACGAGAGCTACATGGAATCCGGTGTTCTACTCCCATACCGAAAAGAGAGGGTTAACACTTGCCTAAGGTGTAACCATTCGTACATAGCTATCTAGGTGGATCCACTAAGCTAGAGTCCTATGTGGGCACATAGTTAAGGGTCAAGGAGATTTCTTCTAGAAACCCTAACTTACTAAACGTGGGGGTTTCCATCTCATGAGACAACACATACCGTGGGTAATCCGGACTTGCTAAACGTGAGGAAACCCATGTGGGGAGCCGGACTTACTAAACGTGAGACGCCCATCTCATTTACTTGCCCTTTCGGTGCTAAGCATCTAATTCCCTTTGTAAATCATCTTTAGTCATCACATAAGTTCACATTAGCCTTTACTAGACTCTTATGTAGACATCTTACCATAATAGCTCATATATGTGTTCGTAAGTGATTAACAATCCTTTCACCTTAGAAACACTTAGCAAGTGAGTAAATCTTTCACTTTTACATTATATTATAATCATGAGAACTACCTTTCAATCATATAACAATCATACCATAACATACATACATACTTCATAGCTAATTCAAGTTTTAGAGGGTTAAGGGATGAGGAAACTAGGTCATCAACACCACAACAACACATTAGGTATAGCATCATTACAATCTAAGTAATTCACCTTTCATCAAGAACCTTCATCATGTGAGAATGGCCTTTCACATTATCATACCATGCATAACATAGACTAGTTTAGAGTACAATTGAGGAAACCTTTCAAGAGACTCACATTCATTACATTAGCAACAGCTTCATTCATTCATTCATGTGTGCGTACATGTGTGAGAAAGCCTTTCACATAAAATACCTTTACTCATAGCATGTTCATATTGTGTTAACAAGAGTTACCTTTAATTCAACATAACAACAATAATACCAACATCTCACAACATTCATACTTGCATTGTATCTCATCATAACATGCTCAATTACCAACTAGGGTTAGAGGGAACAGGGAAACATCATCCAACTTCATCATACATGAATTAAGCAAGTA
>NW_006239178.1:109025-114617 GCF_000226075.1 Solanum tuberosum | reverse complement strand
AAGAAGGAGAAACATGGGTCTCATGGGGGATTATTCAAAAATCACCAACACTACATGAATTCATCCATAATTGTTCATATATCATCAATCAATATCAGCTTATAACAATAATTCAACATTTATAAAGAAGACCCATGTTTTTGGATTGCAATCTACAATTTGGGGGACTTTGAAAACCATCTTTGGAAGGACCTCTTGGGGAAAGGGATCCCAAGAGTGAAGAGCAACCATACCTTAGTTAAACCCTATGAATTTCTTGTGAAACCTCCCATCTACAAGACCTTGCTAAGATCCTTCCAAGTTCTTCAATGGAGTCTTGAGTTGAGAGAGTTTTGAGAGAGAGAATTTTGGGAGGGAAAAGAATTGGGTTATGTTTTGGGGTCTTGAATTGTGGTGAATTAATAGATTAGTTTAGGATCCTATAAGCTTATATAGTCCATTAATTAACCACCTCACCGACCTCCCTTAACCCCTACTTAATAACTAATTAAGAGTTTAACCCCCAACTTAACTAAAAACTTCATAAATTTGGCAGCATCTACGCCCTCCACCTATGGACCAGGAGTCACGGACCGTAGTTTGGCCTTCGTAGTTCTGACAATGCTTTACTATTTCAACCATAACTTTTTACTCCGAGATTTGAATTGGGTAAACTCGGTGGAGTTAGAAAGAGGACTCAGAGACCTTTCATTGGATAGGTAGTGGCCCACCTAATTCATTTTGAGCTATGAGATATGACCATTTAAAGTTGACCCTCACTCCTAACTTAAAACTAAAAACTCTTTTTAGGGGATTGTTTTGAGGGTCTTGGTTTTAAATAAATTCATGACTTGGCTTAAAGTCTTTCTAGCTTATAAAGGTGAGTAACCAACTAGCTAAACAACCCCTTAAGACCTTAGTAAATTAACTAACTTAATCCCTAATCACCAACTTAAGACTAGAAGTCTGGAAATTGGCTGCACCTACGGACCGTAGGTGGAGTTACGGCCCGTGCTGTGCTCTCGTCATTTGGTTCAAAGAGGGGGATTGGGGAGGTCTTGGTGGGGAGACTAAGTCTCAACCCACGAGACCTACCTACGGGGCGTAGGTCAAGTGACGGCCCGTCACTGCCCTTCGTAACTCAAGCTGTTTTTTACAGCTTTTGGCCAAAGGTTGGGTCCTCCTCAAGGACCCCTTGGGTGGTCCTTGGGGGGTCGTACCCGGTCGTTTTGACCCTAAACATGTCCATATATGAAGAAGAGTCACTCCTATGGGTTTTAGACCTCAAACAACACACCAAACGCCACGACAAGACACTAGCACCAAAGACTAGTTTCCGGACGTCATGGTCGTTTCTTGACATTTGACCTCTAAAGTGACCAAACTAACTTCAGTAGCCATTTTTCATCATTTAAACATGTTTGCAACCATAAACTAACATGTGAGGCTCTAGGTCAACCTACTAGATTCAGTCAAGCCTTAGCTAGGTCTTACTAGTTTCGTATGGGGCGTTACAATATCCCCTCCTTGGGAACATTCGTCCCCGATTGACACTTAAACATCTTAAGGAATCAAAACTCAAACTAGCAGCCCAACAAGCATGTAATCATCAAAGTGATGTACGACTTAAAAAAAATACACCACACACAACGAGCATCATTCAAAGGAGGAACTTAAACTCCAATTTTAACATAGTCAATGCAAATATAAGGAAATAGGAACTACATCTATCAATCTATATGCATGACATTATCATGTTTAGTTATGTTCAAGGAGGAACTACCTTCTCCTATTCATAACACACCAACATCAACAATTCTCATGTTCATAGGAGGAACTACCTTCTCCTAGTCATTACATGGTCCATACATCATTAAGCACATATGCAAGTTTCCATGTTCAATATCACCCTTTCAAGGAGGAACTTCTCAACTCCTTACTAAGACATGCTCATACCTCATTTTCATGAAGTACAATAGATCACTTATAACCAATGCACTACAACATGAGGGAAACAACTCATACAACTCATCTTTATTCAAAAACACAAGTTTTTATGGAAATGCGCAAACCTCATTAATTCACATAAACATGGGACGAACTACCTCCTCTACTCTTTAGGAAAGTTTCCACCACATAAGAAGCTAACATTCCATTTCATAAGAACACATTCAAGCATGTTCATTTAATTCACATCATCAAGTCAAGTATGCCATATTACACACAATGCACAACTTAGGAAAAAAAAAATCTCCATTTAAAACACACATCATACAACATGAGAGAATAGGACTACCTCTACGAACTCAATATGCATGCAACTTAGACATATTCCATTTCATTGGAGGAATTTCCTCCTCCAACTCAAATCATGCTTATCATATGATCTTAGGCCAATTATGCAATTACTTCTTAAAAGCACATTTAAACCATTCACCTCATGAATCACATAGGTTACTTACTCTAATTGCCTATCAACATGAGGGGCATGAAACATGAAAACTCATTTTTATCTCAAAACATGAATTCTCAAAAACATACCTTTCATAAGGAAATCATCAGAATATAAAAATCACACATGACTTCTAAAACATAACATAGGCCCATCTAGGAACTCTTGGTCTCAAGCTAGAATAGGAATGGAAGAAAGAGATGAGGATGTTGGGATTTCAACAAGTCATGCTTTCTAAGCACACCATCCCCTCCTTAGAAAGAAGCCCTCACTACCACCCTCATGAAAACTTCTTTCAAGCACTCCTAAAGACATAACAAAACTCACATTTTACCCTCTTTGCAAAAGTCTATGGTCCTCATCATCTAGAAATACCACCCTCATATGACACAATAAGTACCAAATCTAAAATAGGAAGAAATTGTGCTCAATTGTCATCTTACTCAAAAGGTGGTAATTAATACGTACTCAAGAGTCCCATATCCTTCTAACCATCCGAGCCCTATCATTAATAAAAACACACCATGTATGCAACCCATCCATACTAAGAGTCACATCAAGGTCTAACATGCCAAGTTCCACCAAGTCAACAAGAGTATTTATAGGGAACAAGGTAAAGGGACATCTTCTATAAAACCTTTTTACTACCTTTAAACCATTAACCGAGGTAAAATCTGTAAAAGGCTCTATTAATTCATTTGGAGAACTCTAAGCCTCATGGCCTCATAGGGCATCATACTAGATAAGGTAATACCGAAACACAACATAGCACTTACTCTCACATGAAATTACCAACATACCGGTACCTTCATCCAAAAAGTATTCCAAGTCAACCCTAGTAGCATCCCTTTCTAAGGCCTTCACTAGGATATCAAACTAGTACACACTCAAGGGCCCCATATTCTTCTAACCATCCGAGCCCTATCATCAATAAAAACACACCAAGTATGCAACCCATCCATACTAAGAGTCACATCAAGGTCTAACATGCCAAGTTCCACCAAGTCAACAAGAGTATTTATAGGGAACAAGGTATAGGGACATCTTCCATAAACCCTTTTTACTACCTTTAAACCATTAACCGAGGTAAAATCTGTAAAAGGCTCTATTAATTCATCCGAAGAACTCTAAGCCTGATAGCCTCATAGGGCATCATATTAGATAAGGTAATACCGAAACACAACATAGCACTTACTCTCACATGAAATTACCAACATACCGGTACCTTCATCCAAAAAGTATTCCAAGTCAACCCTAGTAGCATCCCTTTCTAAGGCCTTCACTAGGATATCAAGATAAGGTAGTACCGGAAATCAACATAGCACTTACTCTCATATGAAATTACCACATACCGGTACCTTCATCCCAAAAATTCTTCCAAGTCAACCCTAGTAGCATCCTTTTCTAAGGCCGTCACTAGGATATCACTCAAGATCTCATATGAATCTACCACTCCGGGTCTAGATTGCTCCAATTCACCAAACCACATAAGGTGAGAATTCAGGCAAACCTATCTCATAAACATCAAGGACACTCAATAACCTTACCATCTAAGCACATTATCCCTCACTTGGGGTAAGCCTAGACAAACTCTTCACAACATGATTCTTAAACCAATGAGGATCTCACTCCTACCCTCTTTTAAAGGAGCTTAATCACTCAACATCTCTAGGTACCACTTAAGAATCACTATTCGTCAAAATCCAACACATCATAAAACTCATAAGGACTAAGTTGAGTTATACTAATCACTCACATATGGCCATAACTAAACCCATGAATACCAAAAACAACACAAAGGTTCACCACATCCTATTTATCAAGTCACAAAAGCTAAGTATTATCGGAATTAGTCCTACAAGGTTCATCACCTTAGATATCTCATCTATGGACTCTAGACGATCTTCCTCTACCTTTGGACTATGGAATTCCAGAATTCAATAAAACGTATAACACATACCGAAACCCTTAAGATCCACTACCACTCACTCTTTGAGACTTAGAGGTAGACATCCTTTCTTGGTTAAACCTTAGAGGAACTTAGAAGAGTTTTGACCAAGAAACCTTTCTCTTTATCAGTAAATTTGGATCAAGACAACTCTAGACCATGTCAACCCTTATCATCACTTTTGGTGGGGTCTACCAAAAAACTATGCCTAGGTATGATCTAAGCACCCTACTTAAGTGACCATACTTAAGATCAATCTTAAAATACAACAACTAACCCTTTGAAGTTGGTCAACACTTACACTTTTTATTCTTCACCTTAACTAGATGGTACATGCAACCCTCAAAGTCAACTTTAAAACACAACATAATCCCAACCTAGGGCATATAATTTCTTTTACCATCAACTAAGCATAACCTCACAATTACCTTGCTAGGTAGGCACATTATCTCCCCATTTGGAGTAAGCCTACACAAGTTCTTCTAACCAACACAAAGGCAATTATGAAGCATTGATCACACTAAATACAACTTCACAATCTATTACATCAAAGATTACAAGTCATATAGCCATAATTATCATCACAATCATCCTTTCTCCCTTACTCCTTCTATCAAGAACCCTTCAAGTGGTTCTATTCTAAAGACCATCCAACAAGGAATAAGAGAGGGATCTTATAGATCTATGGCACGACTTGGAGAATGAAGAAGAGAAGTTTCCTAACGTCCTATAGCCTCTCACTCATAGATGTGTCGCGACTCACATCGATGAACAAGACTCTACTAGACATGGTTTGAGACATCCTAAGACCATTTCAAAACCTTATGCTCTGATACCAAGTTTGTAACGACCCGAGAGCACCCCCTAGTCGTAACACGGCGTACTCGACCCCTCGGAGGTCTTATACAAGCCCTTAGAATATCATGAACATTAAAGCATATGAAAATAGCGGAAAATTTAAAACTTTTCTTTACGATCGAAGTCTATACAAAATAAGAGAGAGTCTATGACACTACGTCTCAAACCATCTATAACATTTTAGAATAACAACTCTTTCATAACAACTTAGGAACACGGCCCTTACATAATAATTACTAGGGACATGGCCCTTACACAAGTCTAAAGACATAAAACATAAAGACATAATGACATAAGTGTACGAGATAGGTTCATCCTCGAAACTATGAGGACTCCCCAAGTCTTCATTCCCAAG
>NW_006239178.1:104534-108987 GCF_000226075.1 Solanum tuberosum | reverse complement strand
CGGAAAATTTAAAACTTTTACTTTGGAAGTTCAACTTCACTTCATATATGAAAAATAGAATCTAAGTTCGTCACAATGCACCATCTAAACATAGAAGTATTGAAAATGGGATTTAGCCCTTACATCAATAAGAAGTCTTGAAAATAGAAAGTACAACAATGTGTTTCAACATAAGCAAAGAACTAAACATAGAAGCTAGATCATAGGGTCTTGTCCTCGGACTTGAGGACTCACCAACTTGGGGAAGCAACTCCAAGTGTCTTGAGAAGTAAGCTTGAATCCTCAACGGCCCGAACCTAAATGTTTTGGAAAAGGGAGAAAATATGGGTTAGTACAACACACGTACTAAGTATGGCTACTATGCATAAAAACCATTTGAAACATGCATAAAAGGACATTTTATTCAAAACATGCTTTTTGCCAAGTAAATCCAATATGCACACAAATTAAGTATCATAGTCCAAACCAACATAATATCATCCCAACATGTAGACAGCCCAAGCAATACTAGTGCAATGCAAAGAATAGAACCCCATAGCCCTATTCAAAGCCAAGTATCACATTAAGCAACCTGCTTCATGCATACATTCATAAGATCATATTTCATCATAACTTACCATCTTCATAATGATCATACATAACATAGCTTCCACACAAATAAGTCATAATCATCGTAATTATAAGAGAACACTACTATAACCATCCCTTAGGATCCCACAAGTGCAATGTGCAAGAGAAGTCCCATACTCTCCCTTACACTATGTAGAAACTCTTAAGGAAGCCCTAGTAAGAGTTCACACCTCTCATTCCTTCATTTACTTTTACATTAGGGAAATATTGCAATAACCGACATAGACAATGAGAGCTACATGGAATCCGGTGTTCTACTCCCACACCGAAAAGAGAGGGTTAACACTTACCTAAGATGTAACCATTCGTACATAGCTATATAGGTGGATCCACTAAGCTAGAGTCCTATGTGGGTACATAGTTAAGGGTCGAGGAATTGCTTCTAGAAACCCTAACTTACTAAATGTGGGGCTTTCATCTCATGAGACAACACATACCGTGGGTAATCCGGACTTGCTAAACGTGAGGAAACCCATGTGGGGAGCCGGACTTACTAAACGTGAGACCCCCATCTCATTTACATGCCTTTTCGGTGCTAAGCATCTAATTCCCTTTGTAATCACCTTTAGTCATCACATAAGTTCACATTAGCCTTTACTAGACTCTTATGTAGACATCTTACCATAATAGCTCATATGTGTTCGTAAGTGAGTAACAATCCTTTCACTTTAAAAACACTTAGCAAGTAAGTAAACCTTTCAGTTTACATTACATTATAATCATGAGAACTACCTTTCAATCATATAACAATCATACCATAACATACATACATACTTCATAGCTAATTCAAGTTTACAGGGTTAAGGATGAGGAAACTAGGTCATCAACACCACAACAACACATTAGGTATAGCATCATTACAATCTAAGTAATTCAGCTTTCATCAAGAACCTTCATCATGTGAGAATGACCTTTCACATTATCATACCATTTATAACAAAGACTAGTTTAGCGTACAATTGAAGAAACCTTTCAAGAGACTCACATTCATTACATTAGCAATAGGTTCGTTCATTCATTCATGTGTGTGTACATGTGTGAGAAAGCCTTTCACATAAAACACCTTTACTCATAGTGTGTTCATATTGTGTTAACAAGAATTACCTTCAATTCAACATAACAACAATAATACCAGCATCTCACAGCATTCATACTTGCATTGTATCTCATCATAACATGCTCAATTACCAACTAGGGTTATAGGGAAGAGGGAACCATCATCCAATATCATCATACATGAATTAAGCAAGTACATTCAATAAAACATAAATAATCACATTGATATCATCTCCTCATAGGCTTGAAGGCCCCATTCAAGACTTAACCCTAATTCCATAGTAATCATACAAAATTTAGGGTAATATCATCATAAAAACATGAAATACATAACATCACATTGAATTCGTAGTCTTCAATTAATATCTAACACAAACTAGGGTTAGAATTGGAGAAAGAAGGGGAAACATGGGTCTCATGGGGGATTCTTCAAAAATCACCAACACTACATGAATTCATCCATAATTGTTCATATATCATCAATCAATATCAGCTTATAACAATAATTCAACATTTAGAAAGAAGACCCACGTTTTTGGATTGAAATCTACAATTTGGGGGACTTTGAAAACCATCTTTGGAAGGACCTCTTGGGGAAAGGGATCCCAAGAGTGAAGAGCAACCATACCTTAGTTAAACCCTATGGATTTCATGTGAAACCTCCCATATACAAGCCCTTGCTAAGATACTTCCAAGTTCCTCAATGGAGTCTTGAGTTGAGAGAGTTTTGAGAGAGAGAATTTTGGGAGGGAAAAGAATTGGGTTATGTTTTGGGGTCTTAACTTGTGGTGAATTAATGGATTAGTTTAGGGTCCTATAAGCTTATATAGTCCATTAATTAACCATCTCACCGACCTCCCTTAACCCCTACTTAATAACTAATTAAAACATTAACCCCCAACTTAACTAAAAACTTCATAAAACTGGCAGCATCTACGCCCTCCACCTACGGACCGTAGGTGGAGTCACGGACACTAGTTCGGCCTTCGTATTTCTGACAGTGCTTCACTATTTCAACCATAACTTTTTACTCCGAGATCGGAATTGGGAAAAATCGGTGGAGTTGGAAATAGGACTCAAAGACCTTTCATTGGATAGGTAGTGGCCCAGCTAATTCATTTTGAGCTATGAGATATGACCATTTAAAGTTGACCCTCACTCCTAACTTAAAACTAAAAACTCTTTTTAGGGGACTGTTTTGAGGGTCTTGGTTCTAAATGAATACATGACTTAGCTTAAGGTCTTGCTAGATTATAAAGGTGAGTAACCAACTAGATAAATAGCCCTTAAGACCTTAGTCAATTAACTAATTTAATCCCTAATCACCAACTTAAGATTAGAAGGCTGGAAATTGGCTGCACCTACGGCACCCACCTACGGACCGTAGGTGGAGTTACGGCCCGTGTTGTGCTCTCGTCATTTGGTTCAGAGAGGGGGATTGGGGAGGTCTTGGTGGGGAGAGTAAGTCTCAACCCACGAGACCTACCTACGGGGTGTAGGTCAAGTGACGGCCCGTCACTGCCCTTCGTAATTCAAGCTGTTTTTGACAGCTTTTGGCCAAAGGTTGGGTCCTCCTCAAGGACCCCTTGGGTTGTCCTTAGGGGGTCGTACCAGGTCGTTTGGACCCTAAACATGTCCATATATGAATAAGAGTCACTCCTATGGGTTTTAGACCTGAAACAACACACTAAACACCACGACAAGACACTAGCATCCACACTAGCACCAAAGACTAGTTTCCGGACGTCATGGTCGTTTCTTGACATTTGACGTCTAAAGTCACCAAAGTAACTTCAATAGCCATTTTTCATCATTTAAACATGTTTCAAACCATAAAATAACATGTGAGGCTCAATGTCAACCTACTAGATTCAGTCAAGCCTTAGCTAGGTCTTACTAGTTTCGTATGGGGCGTTACAAGAAAATAGTTAACTCCCATTACATAGGAGGGTCCTACTAATCCCATTGTCCAGTAGGGTCCTGCTAAACTAAATCTCATTATGTAGGAGGGTCCTTCTTATTCCATTGTCCAAGAGGGTCCCACTAATTCCCATTATGAGGAGGGTCTTGCTAGTCCCATTATATATGAGGAGGGTCCTGCTAATCTAAATCCTATTTTGTAGGAAGGTCCTACTAATCTAAATCCCATTGTGTAGGATAGTCCAGCTAATAAAAATCCCATTAGGTAGGAGGGTCCTGCTAATCCCATTATGAGGAGGGTCCTGCTAATCCCATTATTTAGGAGGATCCTGCTAATCTAATATCATTATGTAGGAGGGTCCTTCTAATCCCAATATGAGGAGGGTCCTGCTAAACTAAATCTCATTATGTAGGAGGGTCCTGCTAATCTCATTATTTAGTAGGGTCCTGCTAATCCCATTATTTAGGAGTGTCCTACTAAATTAAATCCCATTATATAGGAGGGTCCTGCTAATCCTATTATTTATGAGGGTCCTTCTAAACTAAATCCAATTATGTAGGAGGGTCCTACTAAACTAAATCTCATTATGTAGGAGGGTCCTGCTAATCCCTCTATTTAGGAGGGTCCTGCTAAACTAAATCTCGTTATCTAGGAGGGTCCCCGCTAATCCCATTATGTATGAGGGTCTTGCTTAACTAAATCTCATTATGTGGAGGGTCCTGCTATTTTCATTATAAGGAGGGTCCTGCTAATCCCATTATGAGGAGGGTCCTGCTAATCCCATTATGAGGAGGGTCCTGCTAATCCCATTATGAGGAGGGTCCTGCTAATCCCATTATGTAAGAG
>NW_006239178.1:98531-104457 GCF_000226075.1 Solanum tuberosum | reverse complement strand
GTCCTACTAGTCCCATTATGAGAAGGGTGCTGCTAATACCATTATGTAGGAGGGTCCTACTAATTCAATTGTCTAGGTGGGCCTTGCTAGTTCCATTATGAGGAGAGTCCTGCTAATCCCATTATGTATGAGGGTCCTACTAATCCCATTGTCTAGCAGGGTCCTTCTATTCACATTGTCCATGAGGGTTCTACTACACTAATTTCCATTGTCCAGGAGGTTCCTGCTACACTAATTTCATTACTTAGGAAGATCTCGCTTAACAGAATCATAAAATAAAATCCCCACAACATTATTTTTGCCCTAGTTTGCACCAGAAAAATATTATTGAAGCTATTATAGTAAATGAGAAATACTTATACCAAAGAAAAATGCAAGACATAGATGCAATTAGGACGTTTGTTAGTCTAAAAATGAAAGATGATAGGGTGTTTATTCCCTAAAGTATCTCTTGGGTGTTTGTTCCCTAGTAACAAGAGTGGCTTTTTTTATTCTAACAAATAAAAATATGCCCTAGTTTTTTTAAATTGAGGAACTTTGAAACTCTTTTTAACTTATCATTTTTTCGATTTTTTTTATAAAAAAGAAATGGTCTAATTTCATTCTTTCAACGATATAATTTTTTTTTTTGTGAGACCGACCCCATTGTAAGACTGCCTACGTATCTTGTATAACAAGAATCAGGTCAAACATAGTTCATATAAATCAAAAATTATTTTTCTTTTTCTTGATTTTGTTTTTTTAAAAAAATCTTGTAGTAAAGTAATCGGTTCATGTTTGATAATATCTTGACTTTAGGTGGTACCAATCATATCATATACTTACATAAAAGAGAATCCTAGGCCGGCCTACGTGGCGCCACCACAAACAAGGATTCCCTTTTAATTTATTTATTTCCAAAACTAGCCTTCCCCTTTGATGAAAAGTTGTGACTTTTATGAAGAGTTTCTATTTTTATGAAAGGTTGTGACATTTATGAAAGGTTGTGACGTTTATGAAGAGTTGTGACTTTTCCAAAGAATTGTGACCTTTCCAAAGAGTTGTGACCTTTCCGATTAGGCACAATAAACATTTGCTCACACTACCCTTTGTTGTCTATAAATAGAGGGATTTCGTCTCATTTTGAAACAACGAATATTCTGAACTTCTTCTTCTTCTGCACCATTAAATATTTCTGTACTTTACTCCTATTGAGTGGCTTACTGACACCATTGTTTTTGTATCAATACGTTGGTGAATAGAATCGTTTTATACTGAGAGGATCTAATTCTTTAAACCTCAGGTATTAGAGGGGAGTAATTTTCTTAAGGGGACACTGTGCATTCAGTGGAATCAATTTTTCCTTTCTATTTCATTCTATTTTTACATATCCTGGTACTTTTTTACTAGTCATTAATTAATGCTTATGATATTAATTGATGTTTTTGAGTACATATTATAAACTCTGTTGTTTATGTTTCCGCAAAGTTATTGTCTCCAGTTATATTAAACATATACACATATAGTAGGCATATTCATTGTGCAAAAAATAATTAATGTACTCAGTTTCAAGTAGTCTATATAAAATTCTATAACTTAAAACTACTATATATAAGCTTATTTATTATCTATTTTTACTTATATATAAGTTTCTCACTTATCAATTGAAGAAATTCATTATGCAAGTTGAAAAGTTATAATTGCTTTCAAGATCAAGCGTAATTTCTTTTTGGAATCTGTTAACAAATTTTTGAATTTTTCGCTGAGACATATATCACAATTATATTATCTATGCAACTTAAATGTGTTCCTTTTCTTACGGAATGCCTTTGTATATATATTCTTATTTTCTTCTCTATTTTCCTTTTAATGTTGATTAAAGAACCAGTGATTTATTATTTCCGAAATAATTCATTGATTAGAGGTTCTTGAGTTATGTGATAATGACAAATAATAAAATTCATGTTGGAATATTGCTAAAAAAAGTTTAAGCACTTATTTTATCCTTTTTTTTTAATGTATGAATATTAGTAAAGGATTATTTGCAAGTTTAATGCAATTATTATTTATGACCGCGCAAAGCGCGGGCAAATTACCTAGTATTTAGTATTATGCATATGAATCACCTTCAACTACTTTCAGACAAATTTGAGGTCAACTTTGAGTAATTCCTATAATTTCAAATGGTATCTCAAAAATTCTCAAGTATTAAACAAGATCAGTTTATCTTGCATAAATTAAGAGACTAGAATTACTCACATCCTCATGTTTCAAGTGCCCTTACAACCAATAAAGTCCTTTTTCACACATTATATAATAATTTAGATCGTATGGCCTTTTTTAAAGTCACTCACACTCAGAAAGATGTTCAATGCATGAGATTGAGATACCATATGATTGGCCCTCATGTAAGTATCCACTAATGTGAGAACACCAAAAATGAGATAAAATAGGACTTGTCATTGCCTTGTAATGTAGACTTAGGGAAAGGTAGGATATTCATTTGGGATAAAGTGACTATTTCCTACTTAAAATTGCACAATGCTCTCAATATTTTTTTTTATTTTCGCATTTGACATTTGTTTTCTTGAAAGCTTCTCCTCATTTTTTATTTTTTTTTCAGTATCTCTCCTTTCGTTAGAGGTTTTTCTAGCTTTTCTTTTTCATTTTATTTTGAACTTTCGCATATTTGACCTTTTCACTTTGTTACCCAACTTAGGTCTTTGACACTGTGTAGATAATTGATAGTGCGCTCAAGGAGGTGAGATCAAGAAATAGTGCATTTAAGGTTTTATGCTCAAAATGAGAGTTCTATGGACGACATGTCATTTGGTAGGCTTGAAAGGCACAATCGGATCAAAGAAAGCCTATAATCCTTTCCCAAGTTAATTGTTGCTCAAAATATCGTTCCAACCAACATTCGGGAGAAGTTCTAGATCAACAATGTCATGTCATTGAATTTGATATCTAACAATCACCACACAGTGCACATGGAACATGAGTTCGAATTTGTTTGTGCCTTAACCTTAAGCAAAACAGTTTCTCAAGTATTACATAAATATATCAAGAGGTGCCAAAAGAATTCTATAGGTCACAACAAAATTGGTTTGTCTTGCCAAATAGTTTAACATTTTTCTTTTTCTTTATGCATACTCCTAAATATGTTGGTACCAACAAAGTCAAGAATTATTATTTTTAGAAAAAAATATCCCTTTAAAGAAAAAAAATTAATTTTTTTTTTTTAGATTTTAAAATAAGGAAGAGAAACATTTTTATTGGAAATTTCAATAATAAATATATTTTTTTGCCCCAGTTTTTGTTGTGAGGACTTTCTAGAATTTTCCTTGCTTAGACCGAACCTCAAAATAAGGCTGCCTACGTATCTTGTCAAAGCAAGAATCAAGTCAAAAGTAGTTTAGAAAATTTTGTTATACGAAGTAAAAAAACTTTTGTTTTATTTTATATTTGAAGAAAGGTAAAAACCTTATTTTTAGAAAGGATAAACAAACCTTTTTTAAAATTATTTTTTTTGTATAAAATATAGATCTATATTATGTCTACCAAGAAGCGGGAAGCTAGAAGCAATCAACCAAAGATAGCAAGAGGAAGAGCAAACAATCAAAGAAGTCAACACATATTAGTTCATTTAAAACTAATAAATTTTTCTGTGCATGCAGGTTTACAAGGATATCAAGAGGTCATCATGTTCAACAAATATGGGAAAGTTAGAGACCAAAAGTGCCCAAGACTGACATTTTCTTTATGCACGAAAATACTTTGATATTCCTGTGATAAAAATAGTTAACTTGGTATTTTGAATAACAATGTCTTGTTCATATTTCTCAACAAAAATAGGAGATTCAACAAAGATACAAGTGGTCAAACAAAAGTAGGTGAAAGCATCAAGAGGATTGCACTTTAAGATGTACAGATGACTATATTAGTGTCATATTGCATTTTCCAGCGTCAAAGACGTCTGAAATGCACACCTAAGACACATCAAATATCAAAGAGAATTTGAAGTGTAACTTGCCAAAAAATATTCATTATCACGTTAAAGTCGGAAGAGGATAACGTTGAAGGTTATTTGTAAGTGTAACATCTCTCAATTTGAAATAACTAGGAAGAAGCTAATAATTGGAAATAGCCATTTTTGGAAAGAATGAAAATCTGGAAAATTTGTTTAATTAGGAAAAGTTGAGTTTTTGTTCAACTTCAAATGGCCATAACTCCTAGATCAGGATGATTTAGTCATACTTCCAGATATGGTTGGGAAGATCTTGGAATGGTCTTTCCAACGCCGCCAAATTTGCGCGATTCCGAGTTCGTATGAGTGCGTTAAGCCCTTTGGAAGTTGGGCTGTGGGATTAAGGAAAGTCTAAGCCGGATTTTTGAAGGGTAGATTAGTATTGTCCTTACTCAATTAATTTAATTCGTTTAAGTGAATTAATTAAGGGTCAAATCAGATTGAGATCAGTTTGGTCAATTGGAAATTCACGCTAGGGCTTGGAGAAAAGAGAAAAGAGGAGAAAGGAGAAGAAAAGCTTAGATTTCGCTAAGATCGTGCAATTTGGTGGTGGATTTCGCCAAGGAATTAAATTGACAAGGTATGTGAGTCTTTCATAGCGTTGGGTTCATTCACCCACGCGCCAAACATGTTTAGTTCAGCGAAATTTGTCCTAAAAGAGTTTGAAAGTTGATGTTCTTGACATGTATTCTTGAATTTGAATGTTGTTCTTGAATTGGGATGAATTGAGGAGTTTCTGAGATCTTTGAGTCGAATTATAGAGTTGTTTTGAGTTAGGTTCTTGAGTCCATATGTTGGGTATCAGAATCTAAAATGAATTTGAGATCAATAGTCAAGTTTAGGCGAATTGGGGCTGTAAAATTGAGAAGGAAAAAATTGACCGTGATCTGGCACGCAAGCCCGTGACACGGACTTGCTCCCCCAGTGACCAAATAATTTCTCCATATCGTGGTTAAGACGCAAACTCCTCTTTCTCAAAATTTAATTTCGCGACTAATTATTTAAAACACCTCTGCGTCGCGGACTTGTTCCAAGACAGTGATTTCGTGACTTTTCTCATGTTTAGCTATTTAAGATCATTCCTAAACATCATGTGATCCTTCCTATCACAAATAAAAATCCTTGAATCCATAATTCAATTCAAGGACCAGTTAAGAGTCAAGGCAAGAGCAGTTCAGATCAAAGTCTAGAGAAGTTCTTAAAGTTTTCCAAAAGTCTTTCGCAAACGTTTTAACTTTGTTTTAAGACTTAAGTTTTGAGTTCAGTAAAGAGTAAATCTTGAAATTAATTTCTTCAACAGTATATGGGGACTATGTATTCCCAAAGGGTTTAAAATGTTTTCACATTTAAACAATAAAGGAAACCTCGATTTCAAAAGGGCCTTCGGGCTAGTTTTAAGAAGAGAAAAATCTCTTTCTAAATGAAGCAAGAGGGGAAACTTTGATTTCCAAGATAGCCTTTGAGCTAAGTTTTGAGCAGTAATCTCAAATCACAGAAGAAGTATGCTTTTAAACATAAAGAGCTAGTATCATATTTTGGGAGTAGTGTCGAGCACCAATATGGGGAAGCATTCAGAGAACCCACAGCCCCCATAAACCATGTAGCTATCATGGGTAGAAAAGGGTCATACTTTTTAGATGAATCCTTTTCGCATAGACTAGTGGATCCACTATAGCTCTTAAGTGATGGTTGTCGGTTAGAGAAACTCCCACAACAGTACTTTGTATTTTTATATACATAAGTTTATTTGTATTTTTACATACATCTCACAGTTATTTGTATGTTTGCATACACACTGAGTTGACATTATGTTTTAAACAACTTTTCTTTATATTGCACTTGTTTTAAACTGCTTTATAATGAAATGAGTTTATTTAAGTATTCAAGAGTTGAGAAGAGCCAAGGTAAGTGTTTCTTTCA
>NW_006239178.1:95701-98469 GCF_000226075.1 Solanum tuberosum | reverse complement strand
TCGTTGATCCAGTGAGTAGTTCAGAGTCTGTTGGTGAGCCTCTTTGCATTCCAGAGGACTCTTTTTCATTGCTTTCAGTTTTAGTATTAGTTCATTAGGATGTCGTGGGCCTGTCCCGACATCCATATTAGTTGTTTAGAGGCTTCATAGACAGAAAGATAGTCAGTTGGTTTATTCAGTTGTCTTTACTTTTCATTTCATATGTTAAAGACTTGAGTTTGCCTTAATGGCTAGTTGAATGCTCCTTTATAACATTCTAGTTACTTCATAAATGTGTATGTGATGAGTTAAGTCTTCCGCTGAGTTAGTAAGCCTGGCCAAAGGTTCGCTTGAGGCCAACAATGGTCTTCGAGAGCCAACCACGTCCAAGGTGTTGGCTCGGGGAGTGACAAACTTGGTATCAGAGCCCAGAGTTCAAGGGTCCTAGGGAGTCTATGAAGTCGTGTCTGTAGATTCCTAGTTATCGGTGTGAACCGTGCCACATCTATAATTATGAGGCTATAACATTTAGGAAAGTTTCTCACTTCTTTCCCACTCTTTTCATACATTAGAGTTGATCTCTAAAAATTTCCTTCTAATTCGTGCTTATGCATGTTTTTTCAGATACTCATGCCGCCACGAAGAACAGTCAGAGGTCGTTCAGCTAGGAGAAATATTGAGGAACAAGAGTTACCAAATGCACCTGAAGTGCAACCTCAAGGGGAAGTCACTAATGTTGAGTTTGGAGAAGCAATTAGGATGCTGAGTCAAGTTGTGACTAACCAGGTTGGGCAACAAAGAGGATCTCGACAAGGAGAGGCTGATACTTCAAGGATTCATGAGTTCTTTAGAATGAATCCTCCAAGTTTCACTGGTTCAAGCACTTCTGAAGACCCAAAGAACATTGTTGATGAACTAAAGAAGGTATAGCTGAGGATGCACCACCTGCGAATTGGGCCTGTTTTGAGGAGGCTTTCTTGGAGCGTTTTTTTACCCGAGAACTGAAAGAGGCTAAGGTACGGGAGTTCCTCACACTTAAAAAAGATTCTTTGAGTGTTCATGAATATGGGTTGAAGTTCACCCAACTATCCCGTTATGCTCCGGATATGGTTGCGAACTTGAGGAGTAGAATGAGCTTGCTTGTTGTTGGGTTGTCTCGTCTGTCGAGTAAGGAAGGTTGGGCCGCAATGCTAATTGGGGACATGGATATATCGAGGTTAATGATGTACGTGCAATAGGTTGAGGAAGAGAAGCTAAGGGATAGAGAAGAATGTAAGAACAAGAGATCCAAGACAGGGAATGAGTCCGGGGAACAAAAGAGTAGTACCAACTGGTCATCTTTCCAACAGAAACAGAAGGGACCTGCTCTATCATCTACTAGTGGACCTACACCTAAGAACAAATGTGAGTACAATAGTCAGAATTTCATAGCTAAACCTACTTATTCTTAGGGTAGCATGGCACAAGGGGGTAGTAAGCTTCTTGCATGCGCCAAGTGTGGTAGGAACAACTCAGGTACTTGTCGTGAGGGCTCCACTGGTTGTTTCAAGTGTGGTCAAAATGGGCATTTCATGCGAGAGTGTTCAAAGAACAGGCAAGGAAATAGTAATGGGGACAACAAAGCCCAGTCTTCTTCAGTTATTCCACCAGACAAGGCTGCACCTAGAGGGGCTACTTCCGCTAATGGCGGAGGAAAAAACCACTTATATGCTATCAACAGTCGCCAAGAGCAAGAGGATTCGCCAGATATTGTCACTGGTATGATCCAAGTCTTTGGCTTTACTATTTATGCTTTGCTAGACCCAGGAATGAGTTTGTCTTTTGTAACTCCATATGTTGCTATGAATTTTGATGTAAATCCTGAGCAACTTAGTGAACCGTTCAGTGTTTCTACACCTATTGGTGAGTCCATTCTAACATAGAGGGTTTATCGTGATTGTCCCGTTTTCGTCAATCACAAGAGTACCATGGCTGATTTAATTGAGTTAGACATGGTAGATTTTGATGTCATTGTTGGTATAGACTGGCTTCATGCCTGTTATACCTCAGTTGATTGTAGAACTCGAGTTGTCAAGTTTCAATTTCCAAATGAGCCAGTCTTAGAGTGGAAAAGCAGTTCAGCAGTGCCTAAGGGTCATTTCATTTCATACCTTAAGGCAAGGAAGTTAGTTTCTAAGGTGTGTGTCTATCACTTAGTCCGAGTTAATGACTCTAGTGTTGAGATACCTCTAATTCAGTCAGTTTCAGTAGTAAGAGAGTTTCCAGAAGTCTTTCTAGATGATCTACCCAGAGTACCTCTTGAGAGAGAGATAGACTTCGGTATAAATGTCCTTCCTGATACCCGTCCTATCTCCATTCCTCCATATAGAATGGAACTAGTAGAGTTGAAAGAGCTTAAAGAACAGTTAAGATCTCTTTGATAAGGGCTTTATTCGAGCAAGTGTCTCACCTTAGGGAGTTTCGGTCTTATTTGTGAGAAAGAAAGATGGTTCCCTTAGGATGTGTATAGATTATCATTAGTTGAACAAGGTTACCATCAAGAACAAGTATCTTGTTCCAAGGATTGATGATATATTCGATCAACTTCAGGGTGCTTCTTGTTTTTCTAAGATAGACTTCAGATCAAGCTACCATCAGTTGAAAGTAGGGGAATGTGATATTCCAAAGACAACTTTCAGAACCCGTTATGGTTATTTTTGAGTTTATGGTCATGTCGACCGGTTTAACTAATGCACCAATAACGTTTATGGACCTTATGAATAGAGTCTTCAAACCTTATTTAGATATGT
>NW_006239178.1:89772-95231 GCF_000226075.1 Solanum tuberosum | reverse complement strand
TGTAGAATGACAAAGTTATAGCTTATGCCTCCAGACAACTGAAAGTTCACGAGAAGAATTACTCAACCTATGAGTTAGAATTGGCTGCTCTAGTATTTGCTTTGAAAATATGGCGCCATTATTTTTATTGTGTTCATGTGGATGTCTTCACCGATCACAAGAAGTTTCAGTATGTGTTAACTCAGAAGGAGCTCAATCTCAGATAGAGGAGGTGGTTAGAATTACTCAAGGATTATGACATGAGTATTCTTTACCACCCTGGTAAGGCTAATGTTGTTGCTGATGCTTTAAGCATGTTGTATATGGGTAGTACTGCCCATGTTGAGGAAGAAAAGAGAGAGTTAGCAAATGATATGCATAGACTTCCACGCTTGGGAGTCAGACTTATGGATTCCACAGAAGGAGGAGTAGTGGTAATGCATGGGGCTGAATCATCATTAGTATTAGAAGTAAAATGCCAGCAGGACCAAGACCCTATTTTGCTTAAATTGAAGGCAAATGTTCATAAGCAAAAAATATTAGCTTTTGAACAAGGGGGAATGTCGTATTGAGATATCAAGGTAGATTGTGTGTACCAATGGTGGATGGACTCCAAGAGAGGATCATGGGGGAGGCTCATAGCTCTAGATATTCCATTCATCCGGGTTCCACAAAGATGTATTGCTATTTTAAAGAGGTGTAAATAATGGAATAGAATGAAGAAGGACATTGCACAATTTGTTGCTAAGTGCCCAAATTGCCAACAAGTTAAAGTAGAGCACCAAAGGCCCAATGGTTTGGCTCAGAATATAGAACTTCCGAAATGGAAGTGGGGGATGATTAATATGGACTTCATCATAAGTTTACCAAGGTCTCGCAGGTAGCATGATTCTATTTGGGTGATTGTCTACAAAATGACAAAATCACCCTTTTTTTGCCGGTAAAGACTACACATTCAGTAGAGGATTATGCCAGGTTATATATTCAGAAGGTGGTAAGACATCATGGAGTCCAAGTCTCCATTATTTCAGATAGAGGTGCACAATTTACTGCATAATTCTTGAAATTATTTCAGAAAGGTTTGGGTTCAAAGGTGAACTTAAGTACTGCTTTTCATCCTCAGACAGATGGGAAAGAAGAGCGCACTGTTTAGACATTAAAAGATATGTTGAGGCCCTGTGTGATCAATTTCAAAGGTAATTGGGATGATCACCTACCCCTTATTGAATTTGCATACAACAATAGTTACCACTCTAGCATCAAGATGGCTTCATATGAAGCTTTTTATGGGAGAAGATACAGATCTCTTATTGGATGGTTTGAAGTTGGTGAAGCAGGGTTGATAGGACCATATTTAGTTCATCAAGTTATGGAGAAGGTGAAGGTGATTCAAGAGAGGTTGAAAACGACGCAGAGTCGTCAGAAATCCTACACTGATGTTAAGAGAAGGGCGTTAGAGTTCGAGGTAGATGATTGGGTATATCTAAAAGTTTCACCCATGAAAGGTGTTATGAGGTTTGGTAAGAAGGGGAAACTTAGTCCACGGTATATTGGGCCTTATCAAATATTCAAGAGGATTGACAATGTATCTTATGAGTTGGAGCTACCACAAGAGTTAGTCGCGGTTCATCCGGTATTTACATCTCCATGTTGAAGAAGTTCATGGACGATCCTTCATTGATCATACCAACTTAAAATATTAGGATCAATGATAGATTATCTTATGAGGAGATTCCTGTTCAGATTCTAGATCGCCAAGTTCGCAAGCTGAGAACAAAAGAGGTAGCATCGATCAAAGTCCTTTGGAGGAATCAATTTGTTGAGGAAGCTACTTGGGAAACTGAAGAGGACATGAAGAAGAGATATCCACATATTAATAAAAATTGTCATATTATTACCGAGAGGGTCATCCTTATCATTTTCCGGAAGAGGTGATATCATTGCCAAAAGGGCCATGAAAACATAACAACATATCAAGTCATCATATATTGTTTCAAAACCAGAGGAGGCTAAAGTTTGAGAAGTACATTATAAAGAATATCAAACTTTGAAAAGGTGCCTTTTTTGATATACATCAAAATTGGAGGAGGCTGGCGTACCAACGTAGTAAAGACACTACTTTCCTATTTGAATTACAGTTTCTACTAATGAGTTTTATCTTAGTCTTTATCGAGAACATCCGAGAGGATGCATTCTCAATTAAACCATAGGTGCGGAAGTTTTCTAAAAGAACGCAGCACAACGTGGAACTTTTTTTAGCAGCGAACTGGACCATTCTGAGGAGGAATATCAAATTTCCCTAGATGCGAGCTGAGGAGCGGCTTCCACCATAATCAAACCAAGCCCCTATGAGAAGGCATGTGAGTATTTTCTTGAGGTCTTACTGTTTTAGTTTATCATCTGCTTTAATTTTCGACTCCAACTGGAAGCAAATCTTCAAATCCGAGTGACAGTACACCAAAAGCTTTGAAAACTATATTCGTGTAAGTTCTTATTTATGGATGTGAGGAGCTCCACATTCATGACTAAGAGATTGCAAGCCTTTTTTTTAGAACTCGATTTTTTTGTTACTCTTCCTGAGCCAAAGGTTATCTTAACATAATAGATTTCCTTTCCAACATATTGAATTGAACTACAGGCAGCCTGATTCTTGAGGTCGAGAGATATGTAGGCGGACTCTATGTTGAAGACTCGGCTATACTCCAACAATCTCTCTTAAATCTTATTTCCGAGGATTTTGGTGTCTCCATAATTTGATACTGTGATAGTTTTTTGAATTTTATCGAAAAAACCATGTGTCAAATCAAGCGTTGTTTTGAACTAAATGGACTGAATTCTCATGTAACTTGAGATACGTAGGAAACTCAATGCTAGGGTCCAGCCATAATTCCTCAAAATCCGTATCGAGCCTTTCTCTCAAAAAGATGAAATGGATTCGGTCAAAATTGGATTTGTCAATCTTCTTTGCCCAGGTTGTCTTTCATCGACCCTACCCAAGAATGGGGCAGTTGTTGACACCCAATTTTGACCCTATGCAATTCGAGTTAACTATCGATCTTCTTCAATTTCAAAAAAATTAAAATAATCTTCTTCGAAAAATCCTAAATATATATATATATATATATAGATTTTAAAATCTATTTCTAATTACTTTTGGTTAGTATTTTCAGAAACAATTTTATAATTTTACATATTGGTTTGTATAATTTTCATCTTTCATATAAATATTTAGTAAATAGCCTAATAGAATAAATACATATTTATTTCCTTTAAATTAGTGAATTTTATAATTTTGTATAATTAGTTTTCTATCTTAAGTAATGAACTTATGTCTTGATAATTATTTCATCTTGTTTAAATTAAGAAGCTCAAATAATTAATAGATAACTATGCATCTCGTTTCCATAGAGCAAAGGTTGCGAAAGAAGCCAAGCCTTTAAGAAAGCAAGGCCTGCTTTAGTGAACAACCTCTCACTAATGGGAGCACACTAAACATCAGAAATTTCAGCCAAAAACAAAATCAACAAATGGACCCTCGGGATTTGTTCTGAATCCCGTTCACACAAACCAAATATGTTATTTGACTAAACTTGATGTTCTGGACTCAATGGAATTATCAAAATAGGAATTGTTTCCATAGAGCAAAGGTTGCGAAAGAAGCCAAGCCTTTAAGAAAGCAAGGCCTGCTTTAGTGAACAACCTCTCACTAATGGGAGCACACTAAACATCAGAAATTTCAGCCAAAAACAAAATCAACAAATGGACCCTCGGGATTTGTTCTGAATCCCGTTCACACAAACCAAATATGTTATTTGACTAAACTTGATGTTCTGGACTCAATGGAATTATCAAAATAGGAATTCGAGATCTGCTTGAACCGACACCCATGAAAGTCACAAGAAATGAACACAACGTCTAAATGACTAAAAGAAGATCGAGACCGTTGAAAATTTATCCAAGATGTCACCTAGGCCTAATATCATCCCCCGTAACTCCGGAAATTCCAATCCGAGCATCCAAACCCCGAATATTGACCAAAGTCAATCCAAATGCTAAAATCTCAATAATTTCCAACTTAGGACCTCAAATCCTCAAAAGCACTCCATATTTGAAACCGACAACTCTCTTAGACCAAATTCCACATTTTGGGACTGATGGAATTGGCAAAATTCCATTTTGACACTCGAAACTCCCAAAGATATCAAAAACCTCTTGTTAACAACATTAGCCTATCAAAAACCAAAAATTATACACAATTCACAACTTTTTACTCAAATATCAAAATAAATTTCAAAATCCAATTAGAATTATCTCGGGGTTAATATCCGAGGGGTAAAATGATGCTTTTATGAATTTTTTTAAAAAATGACCAATTGGGTCGTTACATATGCCTTTTTTTCAATATTCTAGATACTCCCAATCTATCAAGAAGATATTTTAAATAAGTATGTGATTCTATTGATAAACATATTATTATAATTTCATTCCGAACTCAAAAATTCAACCCTAAGCCCGCAAGGTCAGAGAAATAATTTTATTTCAAAATTAGTTGCATCAAAAATATGAAATTTAATCAAAATTCAAGCTCGAACTGGACTCCAAATCATGAAAATGTGACTCATTACTTTTAGGTTCAAAAATCCTAACTTCTAACACCCAAATGTGAATTAAATCACGAAACAAACAATATAATATAGGGGAAAAATACTAAATTTAGAGTTAGATTATTACCCTGAGATAAAATGAGCAATTCCCTCTTTGAGAATTACCAAAGTTGAGCTACCAAACTAAAAACATCTTAAATTGAAGTCTATGTTCAAATTGGGGATTATTTCGTCCTGTTCTTAATTTTTTTTGCGAATGTAGATCACAATTGAGAACGTGATCAAGTGATCTGATCGAACCTATCACAATCATGACGGAACAATCAGAAACGAGATTCCACATCCAGAACTGAACTAGCAAACTTTATCCTCCACAAATGCGGCACTGATCCCGTGAATGCATCAAATTCCTACAATTATTCTTCACAAATGCGACCTAACCCTTGCGTGCATGAAGAAGAAAACCAACTACACCAACAATTGGGGCATTAGCTATGAAAAAATTCTCTACTTCACCAATCAAACTCATCTAGAAAACCAAATATGCAAATAAATCATAAAATATAGGGATAAGGGTTTCAAAAATATCCCAATTTTGGTCGAATTTGCTGTTGCGATACTAGACTTTCATAAGGACCTATTACCTCCCTAGACTATTTAATACCATATTTTAAACATATATATTTGCCCACGTGGACATAAAAAATAATGCAAAATTAGAAATAGTAATGTGTCCACGTGGGCACAGATATATCTTTAAAATACACTATTAAATAGTTCAGGGGGTAAAAAATACGGTATTAAATAGTCTAGGGAGGTAATAGGTCCTCATGAAAGTTTAGTATCGCAACAACAAATCCGACCAAAGTTGGGATA
>NW_006239178.1:71901-89666 GCF_000226075.1 Solanum tuberosum | reverse complement strand
TTGTTGTTGAGTTTTCAAAAATGATTTTGTATGTTCAATAGTTGTAAATAAATTCTCATGTGACTTGAAATACGTAGGAAACTCAATGCTAGGGTCCAGCCATAATTCCTCAACATCCATATCGAGCCTTTGTCTCAAAAAGATGGAATAGATTCGGTCAAAATTGGATTCATCAATCTTCTTTTCCCAGGTTCTCTTTCATCGACCCTACCCAAAGAAATATTCGTCTTTAAAAAATCCTTAAAAATATATATATTTTAAAATCGCTTTCTAATTAGTTTTTGTTAGTATTTTTCAGAAATAATTATATAATTATACATATTGGTTTGTATAATTTTCATCTTTTATATAATTATTTGATAAATAGCCTAAAAATAGTGTTTAGCAAAAATACATATTTATTTCCTTTAAATTAGTGAATTTTATAATTTTGTATAATTAGTTTTCTATCTTAAGTAATGAACTTATGTCTTGATAATTATTTCGTCTTGTTTAAATTAAGAAGGTCAAATAATTAATCTATAATAATGTATCTCATTATAACTTTGGCCAAATTTAGTTATATCTAAATCTAATAATAGCAACTCAAGTGGCTATGTTTTAAATAAAATGGGGAATTTTCTTAACTCTTGCACATCTTCACATATATAAATATATGTTTATATATAACGCACATAATGGTACAGCCTATATTCCCACGCCCTCACGCGTTGGTCTCTCCTTTTCTTTTCAAACTTTCACGCATGCTACTCTCCCATTTCTTCTTCCCAAAATTGCAAAAGTCAAGAGAATAACCGTAGTTCTTCATCCGCCCATTACCCCTGTGAGTCCCTCTCCCCATAGTCAATGATTACCAACCTCGGAACAAGATTTGTTGACTTTGGCTGAGAGGGATCTCACCCAAATTTGATGCGGATCAAGAGATATCACATCGAATCCGGAATTTTGGGGGTATGTTCTCCTCTTGCTTGTTTTTCCTTCCATTTCTTTCTAATCAATCTCTCATCTTCCGCTCAAATGACTATTTGAATTCAAACCTTTCTTTTTCAATAAATACCTGGTATTGGTGCCATTTAGAGGAGGGAATTGAAATTTGAAGGTTGGAGAATAGTATTCTTCGAAATCGAACCCACAAAGGTTTGAGCCTAAGATTTTCGATTTTTCTTTCCAATTCTTTTACCTGTTTGTTGGTCTACCCTCAAAAAGGAAAAAATTCTTTCTAATCTAAATTTGTTTTTAGATGATGTGTCCTTCTGGTCAAATATAGTCTTAGATTTCTTTTCCATTAATGTGGTTTGCCTTTTTCAATACCCTACTGATTTAAGTCATTAAGTGATTGAATCATAAATCTGTGATCAGCTATCCATTTCGATCAAGGTAAAATGCTTAGTTATAGGCTAGAATATATTGATTATTATTAATAGATAGATGGTGATATTTGGTTTCTGAATTCATTAATAGTGTGGTTTCTTTGCTGTTGCATTTTGTTCCCAATTTTATTGTGTAAATGTTAGGTTCAAAAGGCCAAAATTTAAGCCTAATCATATTATCTCAGCCATGCCATGAATATATTGTTAGCTATGTTGATCTCTGCTCATTCTCTTCGTTTTTTTAACATATCTTGCAAGCATGTCTTGTTTATTGGACATCCCAAGTTGTCCTGTTATCCCTCATGTACTTATCTAGCTTCTCTTTTCTTGGCTATGAATTTTTAGTTAAAATCTAGATTAAATATGTTAGTAGGTTTCCATGCTCCAATATTCGATCTTGTAGCTTATGTGAAATAATGGTCAACGAAGCCATTGTTATAGAATTTGCTATGATTTCTTATATGTGTTTCCCAAACCTGCCACAATAGGATCATGACTACATAACCATCAGCCTAGTTTACATTATTGTTGCAGTTATATGATGATCAAGTGTTATTTTATTCCATAATAACAGTTTCTATTCAGTATTTTGGAGTTCTCGTGTGTTGGAGTTTGAGCTTGTATGTTGGTAGTATTTTGTTCTATGTTAGCAATTGAGCATCTATTAATCACTGCCTACTTCTTGAGATTTGGTTATTTCTTGACTGCTCCATTTACATTTGTTGCTACTGAAAGATGTCTATTTCAATTCAATGTGTTAAAATCTAGTGGTAAGTGTTATCGTGTTTAGTTAGTCTAAGCATGACTTGGTTTCTTGTGAGGGTTTAGCAGGCTTGAAACTATTAGTTAGACCCTTCTTTTGGCAGATTTGAAATATTATTAGAAGACCTCATTGATAAACCTTAGTACTGTAAAGGTTTCTAGTTTATTTTTCTTGCCTCTGTATCTTTAATTGAGCTTTATACATAGAAGTCTTAACCAAGCAATCATGTGTCCAAATTTCAATTTATCTTGATTGTTTCCAACTAAGCATGTTAAAGCCATTGATTCGAAACATTGATGTAGTGTGAAATTTAGTCATGTTCCCTTCATACGCGATTACATTCAGTTGAGTTTGTCAGCCATTCATAGATGCTAATTTATTTTCTTTTCTTTCGATGCATATAATCCACCCGAGTCCATTTTGGACTCTCCCTTGCATATTCTTGAGTTGTTTTTCGAGTCTACCTCGTCAAAGGAAGTTATCGTGCAGTAAAAGGGAAGCTGAAACAAGAGAAATGGAAGCAAAAATACAGGTGGAAGAAGATGATATACGTTGATATACAAAAACATATACAATTGATATACACAGCAAATGGTTTAAAATCCATAAGTTTCAAGCAGACTCAAAAATGGGCAAAGAGGCCCAATTGCAGCAGTTCCTGAAGCTTAATTTCGGATGAAGCCCAAGTCATTTTCAGCAACTAGACTTGGACCTAAGTCAATTATTTCTTTAGTTATTTGACTTATGCCCATATGCTTATTTGTGATTTGTTTAACTCTAACCCTTTATTTGATATGGTTTAATTTAATTAAAATCCCCAAAAGATGAACTATATTCTTTATGTTAGTTTATTTTAATAAAATTTCATTTTTTCTTATCAACTCTTGTATTTTTTATTGAATATCTTTAGGCAAAACTTTTTATTTTTCAATTAATTTAAAATAGTTTTCATGACCAAATTGGTTTAAATTATTATTTCTAATTAATCTTGTTTTGTTAAAATTCTAATCACCGCATGTTAGCGGCTACTTTTAGTGCTAGTACCTTCTTAAAGTAGAAATAATAACCTTTTACCCCATTTTTCTAAATTAATAAAGACTTAATTTGTTAAGGCAAGTTTTCTTAATTTCTTTTAAAAATTAAGTGGCGACTCTTTTCTAAGTATTTTTATTAAATCGTTTATACATTGAACATTTCAAAAAGAGATTTTTCTAAAGGTAGTAAAATTACGATATAACTGAAATGACAACTCTGATGGGGAATTGATTAGGTTCTAACCATTATACTTGATTGCTTATTTGACTAATAATTTGATTTTGTGATATTTAATTTATTTGTGCTTTATATGTTTAATTTATGAAGATATTAATTGTCATTTGCGTTCATGGCATTTCCGTCACCACGATATAAATACAGTATATTAAAGAACGATTTTGAAAAACCCCAAACCGTTATTTTTATACTTAACCCTTTTCGGAATGACTAACAATTTATTGGTACGTCATGCGTCCAATGGTTGTCGTAGCTCCAACCTAAGTTGTCCACTTTGGCCCCGGTCTTTCAAAAGCCACTCTTAGTCAAATAGCGTAGAGAGAAACCCAAATCCCTCAATTTAGCGCATTTGAACTAAGATGACCCAACATCCAAGGCTTGTTGGGCCCATTAGAATCCCACCATATGTCTATTTGACCCATGGTCAATAAAAGGACAATCATGCTTATGCGTTCAATTGAAGGATGTGTACGTCATTTTAAACAAATCCATTATCCATTGGGGGTGGGGTGACTTACCTTTTCTGTTATTTTTGAAGAATGGATCCAGTGTACAAACCCCTGAGGACTCGAATGGTGACTCTACCTCATCCTTATTTCCAAGTGTGGTAGAATTTCATGAATAGCGAAGACAAGAAATAGGTCCAAAAGCATATAGGCTATCTCCCGTCACTTATAGAAATGGAGGCTTGGCCTGATTTGATTGGAATGGTGGTGCAATTTTGGGATGGTAAAAATATGGTATTCCGTTTTGGGGATGTAGAAATGACTCCAACCATCGCAGAATTTCTTTCTAGTTACGAGAGCATAGGCATGTGTAACAAAAGGAAACATAAGCCCGATAGCGATCTCTATATTCCCCATATATGGGACTTTGATATAATAAAAAAAGAACTCTTACTTGTGAAAGCCGAATGGATGGATAAGCTTTCCGTACCAAACATTCCACTACAGAAGATTTATCATTGATTTGGGTGTTCAAGGGCTTTCTAAAGGTTTAAAGAAGAATTTTGTTTTGGAGGAAACTTGGAAGAAAGCACGTCCTTTTGCTTTTGCGATATGCTTACTTTGGACAATGGTATTCCCTTAAAGCCCAAAACTACACTATCCATCAGAGTGTAGCAATGGTCACTCCTGCCATTTTTAATGGGGTAGACTACGGGTTGGCGATCAAGTACCACACTTTGGCGCCCATGATTCTTGCCGACATTTACAGGGCTTTACATAAGTGTCATAGCGGTCAACGTTTCTTTCAAGGATGCAACCTGACACTTCAATGGTGGATGATGAAACACTTTCTTAAAGCCCAAGATCTACAAGAACCAGATCCCAAAATTCTAACAGACAAACTTTCATCTCACAGTTGGTGGTTACACTTTAACCATTTCCATAGAAATGGGGGTAAAATATTCTGGCATCCAAGACTTCGGGGATTAAGAGAAGAAAATGTGCAATGGTCAATCGAAAGTATGGTAACAAGAGAAGTCGTGACCCGAGGTAAAGAGATCCCTTTCTTGATTTTCTCCGCATTGAGAGGGACTTGACCTTATGATCCCGCTCGAATCCTTAGGCAATTAGGGGGAAAACAAGAGCTTCCCCAAACTGCAGACATGAGAAAATTTGCAACGGATCATGAGAATGGTAAAGTCATTTTTCTGCAATGATACTTCGAGTATGGAAAACTCGAAGGGTGTTGGGTGAGCTGGTGCCAAATAGATTTCAACCTGAATGTTCTGATGAGTACAAAGAATGGCTGAAGAAGAACCTTGTTGAAACATCGAACCCGGTCCAAATTTCCCTCATCATATCGCAGATGTTGGTGCTAAAAATCAGGTTTGACTCTACCGACTTTAAGAGAAGTATGAGAAAAATGGGTCAGCTCATCAGCATCGACATTCAGAGAATGCGAAAGTCATAATCCAGCTAAAGCAAGAGCTACGAAAACTAAGACAGTGCATGTCCGATTTAGATGATAGCATGGAGCTACATATCCAGTCCATAGAAAAGGTCGGGTATGAAAAAGGGGCTCGGCTATAAAAAGATCATTTATGGACAAAATGGGAAGAAGTCAGTGCCTCCAAGAGAACGAGACTTGACGAAGGACCGAAGGTTATTTTAAACTTGGTATCATCCCTTGCGTGGGATTGCTTTTATTTTTACTTCCTTGTCATTGTCAAACATTTTCGAGTCCTATCAAACATTATTTGGATAATGAATTGGCTTTTAAGACATACACATCCTTCAATTCGTTAAGCCCACCTTTGGCATAAAAAAGTCACAAGTTTAAGAGGCGATATAAACTATTTTTATGCTACTTGACATAATTGTTTTGTGTTATAGTATGTTATTTTGTCTAAAGTAGAATTAATCCACTCCTATTTTTTTGGAACACTCTAAGCATTTATGAAATCCACAACAACAAAGTCCGTTCAAATTACTCCATAAGTGTTGTCTAAGTTTCTTAGAAAATATATGAACCCTTTAAAAATCTTCTAAATTTCTATCTCTCTGTTTGAGAAAGGTTAACTTGCTAGAATGTCTTGAAAAAGTGTTAGCACGCCAATGCCGATCATTGATTTTGTTAGTGGTGAAGAAATTGAAGAATCAATGTTTGAAAAATTGGCAAGACTGATTCAGACTACGCTGGGCCTGAATTCCCCGGAAGGATACGTAGGCAGCCTACTTAAGGCTCAGTCCCTATCCTGTAAATTTTTATTCTCCCTTTTCTTGAAAGATTTTGAATGATTTCACCTAAAAAGATATGAGTGGAAGAAGTTAGCAAGACTCTATGCAAGTTGACTTTCTTGATTTATTCAAATGAACTACAAAAAAACAAAATCCTTCCATTTGAGTCCTCCCTTTCACCCAAAATACATCTGTGAATTTAATCTCCTTAAAGTCAAAATGACAGTTATATGTTTATTATTATATCAACTTATTTGTATTTCTCATTAGAAACAATAACTAACATAGCTACTTTTGAGTTGTTTTTAATTTATCAGGTAACTAGAACTAATCTGTGTTGATAAACTGGCTGAGCATCCGTACTTCATGAGATCTAAAGTCCCTAAAGATTCCTTCCCGGGCCAAAATCTATTGAAAGGAAAAAGAAAAGATGACTGGAAACGGTGATAACATCTGTTTGAATGAGATCACAGTAACGTACCCTATCATTGTTGAACAGAATGAGTTGATTGGTCAACTAGCACAACAATTGCTGAAATGAGGGCCGACATGCATAAGACTCGAGAGTTGGCAAATTTGGCTATCACTGCCAAAACTCCTCTTCCAAAAAAGTAAAAACCTCCACTCCCATTTTCCCCTAACTCCCTAATCAACCCCCGAACATTTCCCACACAATCCATCTACTGTTCCAGTCCAAAAGCCTCCCACCGTCGAATTAGACAAACCTAACCAACATCATGCTAGCTCTTCGTACCAAACGCCTCATTGTTCTCAAAGCCTAAATTCTAACAAATCTCAAGTATTCCCTTCCATGTACCAAAATCCTCCTCAAAACACTTCAAACCCACCTACTACTCAACCCCTACCTCCAAAAGCCACTTTTTATATTCCAATCCTCACAGAACCACATCTTCCATACACTACATATCCTGAACCCGATCACTATGAGGAGAAGTAAAAGGAATGGAGGGTCAAAGAGGAGATGAATAAGTAGAGCTTGAAGGAAAAAATTATGAAATCTATGAAAGAGCTTCATTACACTCCAGATGTTATGGGACTGAACTACAAAGAGTTGTGTATCCACCCACACTTGGACCTTCCCAAGGGGTTTAAGGTACCAAAGTTTGACACTTTTGGAGGAACTGGAAACCCCTTAGCTCATTTAAGGTCATATTGTGACCAACTCGTGAGAGTTGGGAAAAATAAAGCGTTGTTGATGTGACTCTTCAGCTGAAGTTTGAATGGGGAGGCCTTGGAATGGTTCGCCTCCCAAGACATAGAGAAATGGTCTAGTTGGAATGTTTTAGCTAAAGATTTTATTCAGAGATTTGCTTATAATGCACAGATTGTTACCCTTTGAAAAAGATTAGGCAAAAATACATCAAAAACTACCATGAATATGAATACAAGTGGAGAAAAGAGGTTGCCAGAGTTGAACCTCCCATATCCGAAAAATAGATCACTTAAGTATTTCTGCGCATCCAAGAGCCAAAATACTACGATAGAATGATGTTGCTTATTGGAGCCAAGTTTGCTAAGATAGTCAAAGTAGGTGAGACTATTGAAGCGGTCTTAAGACCGGAAAAATTGCCCGTGTGGTGCCCCAAGCCGGATCTTTGGGACGATTGAGGAAGTAAAGGGAGGATGTGTCCTTTATTTATCATGCATCTGATGCAAGGACAAATATATCGTTCTGATTTAGCTCTAGAAAATCTTCACCCTCTAAAGCCTATCCCCTAGCTCCATAAAATCCCTACCCAATCTTCTATGTCCAACCAAATTTCCAAACTCCGCCTCCTAATGTTCCAGCTCCACATTACCAAAATACCTCTCCAAACTACCAGACTCCACAATCAAATTACCAAACTCAACCATACCTAAAATTCCAAACACCAACACCTTCCTGCCAAAATCCTTTAAATTACCGCCAAGTACCTCCACCTCCACAAAATAACTATGACCTTCCTCGTCCAAACGTTGAAAGGAAACCTCCCAGAATTTTCACTCCTCTCATTGAAAGTCGAACTAAGTTGTTCGAAAGATTGAAAGTTCCACGCATGCTTCATCCCATCAAACTTAAACCTGTCAACACAAACTTTAAATTCTTTAGAGCTGACAGATATGTGCATACCACTCCAATAGTGAAGGACATACCACCGAAGATTGTATCAAAATGAAGCATAAAATTCAAGACTTAATTGATAACAAGGTGGTCACTCTTCAGACTACCGCACCTAATGTGCATTGTAATCCTTTATTGAATCATGGGAGATATACTGTTAATATGATTTAAATATAAGAGGATTGGGGTGCTGGTAAGATGATGGTCCCATCAAATCTTGACAGTCTTGAGAAGGATGTAGCCTCTGTAAGCATAAGCACTAAGACTGAGTGTGTGATAAAAACACCCAGTCAAGCTTTTGTTTTGGGGCCAAACAAGAGCCGTACTGAGAAAAATTTTGTGATAATGGCACCTCATCAAGCTTTTACTTTAGTGCCCAAATAAGGCCTTACCAAGAAAGAGTTTGTGATAGAGACCGCTACCGCCCATGTTATGACTAGATCTTGTATATGTTATACACTAGAAAAATTTGCTCAAGAAGGCCAAAAGAGAGATCACTAGAAAAAGCCGATCAGTGAAGCTAAAGCTGAGGAGTTTTGGCAAATAATGTAGCCTAAAGTGTATTCCATCATGAAACCTTTGGAGAAGACATCTGCTCAAATTTTTGTGTGGACATTATTCATGAGTTCACAACAACACAAGCATGCTTCGTTAAAGGCTTTGAAAGAGACTCATGTACCGGTGGGGACGAACAGTGATAATTTTACAGCCATGGTAAGCAAAGTCATCGGAGGCCATCATGTTAGTTTTAGTGATGAAGAGTTGCCTTGTGAAGGGGTGATGTATAACAAAGCCTTGCACATCACAATCATGTTTCGGGACAAGATTGTGATCTGGCCTTAATATTTGTCCATTGTCGACTCTCAAGCAACTGCATTTTTATCTTGGGAAGATTCATCATAACCGAGTCAATGTGAGAGCTTTTGACGGGGGTCAAAGAGAAACATTAGGCGCTGTTAGATTGGGTATTGAAGTTGGACCTGCAGATTTCATTGTCGAGTTCCAGGTGATGGACATCACCACTAGCTACAAACTTTTACTCAGAAGACCTTGGATCGATGTGACTGGGGTCGTGCCCTCTACCCTCTACCAGTTGATAAAGTTTGTGTGGAACGATCACGAAATAGTCATTAATGGTGAAGGAAGACATTCGAATGACTATGCCACGATTGCCAACGATGTGGCTAGAGGTTTTGATTTCTATATACAGTAGAGATAGTGAATGCTACCGGTGATGATTTGGCCTCACATCCTCATATGCCTTTCGTTTATAAGATGATATCCACTTTGATGTTGAGAAGTGGATTTGAACCCGGTTTTGGGTTGGAAAATAATTGCAAGGTATCACTGAGCCTATTCAAATTTGCACAAAAGGTTCAATGTTTAGCTTAGGATACATCCCAATGGCAAATGATGAGATGGAAGCTTCAAGTAACAAGGTGGTTGATTGGGAATTAGCAAATCGGTACCTCACTTGTACCAGTCTTTTCTCGTGCGACAATATGTCAATGATGAAGGCCTCGGGGATGGAATCAAGAATCTTTTTGAAGAATATGATGTTGTGCTTGAGGAGATGATGGAGATATCTGACAGTTGAGATTCCAAACCAGAGGAGCAATTGCCTAATTATACATCCACACAACTCCTGGTTCCGCACTCATCTAGGTAGACAAAGACATATCTATTTTGCTTATTTCTAAAATGGGTGGTAGTCTGAATGAGGCCTAACACCCACCTTTTATGTCGTTTTACCTCTTTAAGATTTAATTTCCCTCGTGATGTTTGATGAGTACGAGATTTGGACTCATTTGGGGATTTGTTTTGATAGTTTTAGTGTCCTCGAATGCCTAATTCATTCTATAAATTGATGTTAAAGCCTTAATTCTCAGGTATGTGGATTAAGGAGCAAAGCAAGGACACTAATAGGCAAAAAAGAACAAAACAAGCAAAATAAGTGGAGAAAGGCGAGCTTGATGATCGCTAAGACCACTTGGCGACTCGCCGAGTGGCTCTTCAATCCGCCAAAAGTTCTACTGTGACAGCCCTGAGGGAAGAAACCAATTAGACAAACGGAAATTATCAATCAGCAAATCGCCGATCAATTCTGTGATGACAAGATGGTTAACCAAAAATTACAGGACTTGAGGATGCTGAGAACCAATGCATAACAGCGATAGAAGAGAGCAAAGGGACGTTCGTCGAACCACTCGGCGAACTCGATTTACCTCGCCTAGTGGCCTTTTGTGGCTAATTCTTGGCAACAATAAATTGAATTTTGAACTCTGAATTGGTGACCTTGCTACCATTTATAAGAGTTTTCTTTGAAGTTTGAGAGTTTCCTCGTAGACTTGAAGGCTTTTTAAGACTCAATTCGAAGATTTTACAAGTGGGTTACTAATTTTCTTAAATTTGGAACATTGTAAAGGCTTGAATACTCTTAACCTGTTGACGGCTAATCGATTTGGTATACGTTTTTACCTTTTTATGATGTTTATCTAAAACCCCAATTCTTAGGGTGTGATCATGTGATTATGGGTTGAGTTAGCTTATGGGTATTGTGAATTACTAGTTTAAATGCTATATTGAAGTGGGTTTAATCACTAGCTAAGGTTTAATTTATGAATTTGTAGTTGCAAATGCAATTCTAATTTTGTTTTCTTAGACTGCTCGAGAGAGAAGTTTAGGAACCAAGGTTTTAGATTAATGGTTTGTTAGTATTGTGTTGATATTGGTTCAGCTCGAGAGAGTAAATCCTAAACCTAATCCTACCCATTTAGCTTGAGAGAGTGGATGAATTAAGGTGTGGGTTGTTTTTAATTGCTATGCTTGTTGATGTTCGAAAAAAATTACTTGAAGCGGGATAGTTGTTCGAGAGAAAGATATTTCACTCATAGTCCAGCCTACCCACATCCCAAGAATTCCTCTCTGTAAATTTAGTTTTGTGTGACTGCTTTGTAGCTGATAATTGCAAACAAAAACCCCTCATCTGACATTCGTGTCATCCTATAGTGAAATTTGCCTATAATCCATCACATCCCAAGAATTCCTCTCTGTAAATTTAGTTTTGTGTGATAGCTTTGTAGCTGATAATTGCAAACAAAAACCCCTCATCTGACATTCGTGTCACCCCTTTTTACTTGTTTCATGTCTTTTTCGATAATTTCTATTCTTATAGCTAGTTAGATCACATTTGTACTTCTTAATTCAATTTGAGCATGTACCGCTCCCTGTGGGTTCGAGCCCAACTCATATGTTGGGCTTTACACTGGTTAACGATCATTTGCACCTAGAATTAGGTGATGTGTGTTTGAAAGGTTAATAAAAAATGGTGTCTCTGTCGGGGAGTGGTGTTGTATGAAATTCTTTTAGCGAAGTTAAATTGTAATCTCTTTGTTTGTAGTTGAATCTACTTACCCTAGTTTCTGTTTTATGTTGCTTGTGTTGAACAGAGAAAGAGATGAGCGTAAACGGGAGTAATGGTAGCCAAGTGGGCCACCAAGATGACATTGGGAACCTCAATGATGTAAATGACCAAAATGTGAATGACCCAATTCCATTGGGTGGTGCGTGCAATACATCTACCTCCAAATGAAGGAAACATTGTTTTTTTACATTACTAGCACAATGTTTCAGCTCCTACAATTGAAAGGATTATTTTGGGGGCTTGCTCATGAGGATCCCTATGAGCATATTCGAAACTTCGTGCACGTTTGTGGTCCATTCTCATTTAAGAACATACCACAAGAATCAGTCTATCTCAGGTTATTCCCTTTCTCTTTGATGGGTAAAGCTACTAAATGGTTATATGAGTTTCCAAAGGACTCCATCATCTCGTGAGATGATCTGATCACAACATTCCAAGTGAGATTCTTCCCCCCGTCAAAGACGATGACACTCAGAGATAGCATCCAAGGTTTTAACCGCTTGGAAGGTGAGCCAATCCACGAGACATGGAAGAGGTTTGAGAAGTTGGTGATGCAATGCCCAACTCATGGACTTCCAAATGAGGTGTTGTTGCAATACTTCTATAGGAGCCTCAACTAGGCAAACAAAGGAGCTACTGATCAACTTGTTCCCGGTGGTATAATGCAACAACCCTATGAAGTAGCGTCTCAACTCCTTGATTGCATGACCAAGATCAATAAGGCATGGTACACTCGTGAACATCAAGTCTCTCCTCTCACTTTTAGAATGACAAAAGAGCAGATCGAAAAAACCAAGAGAGAGACCAAAACATGGCCAAAATGATGACCCAGCTGGATATCTTGGCTAAAAATGTCATGGGTGTTGGTACATAGAGTGTTAATGTTGTGGGTGTTGGTGGAGTAAACCCTGATGAAGCACAATTCAAAGCGTTGTACAATGAGGAAGTGAACTTCCTAGCTAATCAACGAGTAGGTTATCGTGCAAACTACCCAAGTCCGAGTGGAAATCAAGGTTGGAAGAGAGATGAGGGCTAGAGATACCGTGACAGAGATTGGCGTGATCATAACACCACCTGTAAGAAGGGAGAGGGTGACAAGGACAGGTACGTCCCTCCCTATGAGCATCAAAATCTCAAGGAAGCTGAAGGTGGCAGTACATAAGATATGCTCTCACGCATTCTCAGCAAAGTTGAAGGGTCAGACAAAGGGTTGAAATAGATGAAAGAGCAAGGCTCAACACTAAATCAGACGGTGACCTCTCACTCAGTCTCTATTAAGCAACTCGAAACCCAAATGGGTCAAATTTCTTCTCATTTGAATCCAAGACAACATTGGGCGTTTCTTAGTGACACAATGGCAAATCCCAAAAATGAAGCTTGATTTGGTATCCTCGTCGTGTCACGACGTTAACTAAGGTGCTTCTTTGGTGGCAACCCAAGTTTTTAATGCTTTAGTTTTTTATATTGAATAACGAGTGTTGATTGTGTTGGTTGAAAAGTGAAGAGTGTTGGCAAAATGGGTAGTTCGACGAGTTAAAGTCCAGTCGGTCACACGCCGAATAGGTTGGCGCGCCCAAGCTTGGGCGGCCATTGGAACCACCAAGCCTTAAGGGGAACTCTGTAAAACTCAGCGGACTAAATGCTTAATCGGTGACTCGCCGAATAGGTCGGCGACCCGAACTTTGTCCACTGTTTAACCCCCAAAATTGTTGGAAGTCCTATAAAACTCGGCGAGGAAAATACCACTCAGCGCATCGTCGAGCGGTTTGGCAAGCACGACTTACTCCGCGGTAGGTGCCGCGACCTGAAAGGTTTTAAAGGTTAAATGATTTAAAATTTCAAAATCCTTCATCTTCTCTCATTTCTAACTCTCGTACCTTCCCACCCAAACTTTAAATTTTGCATATTTTATTGTTTTAGCCGCTTTTTGTGTGAAATCGACCTTCAAAATTGTGAAACTTTGCCGCCTAGCTATTCAAACTCGAAATTATGCATAAAGGTTGGTTTTCTGAACCCTATTCTTTAATATTGTGGTTGAAATTGAATGCAACAGGTACAACGGTAGTTGTTGTACCCGTATTGAATAGAAATGTGTGCCGAAGTGCTTTAAAATGATTGATTCCCGTGTTCTTGCTTGACAAATTGAGTTTACATTGTTGGGTTGTGGTGTAATTGTTATGGGTCTAGTGGGGTGAATTCTAAGTAACCCTGAATTGTACCAAATGACGTAATTTTCCCAATGATGGAGCCCTTGACATCATTCTTAAGGGCAAAAGTCGCCAAATTTGGCCAAATGGGGGGAAGTCTGAGTACCCCGAGGGAATGGGTACTGTGGGTCTAGTGTTAATTGAATGGTGTATGTGTTTGATTTTGAATTCGGGGGTTGCATGCTTGATTTTGAGAAATAGGGTTGAAAACTGGCACGTTGGGCCGTTTGGCGAGCTACGTCGAGCTCGCCGAGTGGTTCGGCGGTTCGCTGAAGTCCCACTCAGATCGCCCTTAATTTCAAATTTTGGTTGAATTTGTTCTGTAACTTTTGGCAAGAGGCCTGAGCTCACCGAAAGGTCTTCTTGATAGCCCTTTCTGCGCCCCTAAACTTTAAAATATACTAGAACTTTCGGTGGGATACTCCTAGTTCGCCGATTTGTGTCGTCTATTCCCCGACAGGCCCTGAACATCGCCGACCTGTCTTTATTCTAGAAATGTTTCACGCTGGTACCTTCAGCAAGCTTGATCTGGCTCGCCTAAGTTACTCGGCCACTAGTTCGTCGGGTCTTTATGCAACTAAACTTCTGCAGTTTTTCTTGAACTCTTTCTAACATTCTTCTATGTGGGTTGCCGGAATGGATAGAACAAACTTGGATGATAGGCGGCATGCCTCCCTGAAAGCGGGCACTAGGGATCGTGATAAATGAGGGATTGAGGACCATCATGGATGAGAAAGATTGTCCACGGATGGTGTAGTGGACAGGCATCCAGCAGTGTGGGACACTCTCCGGTTCCACAGGTTCGAGGTCTTCACTAGACCCCATTTCCCATACATTCCTATATGGGTCCGAGAGTTTTATTCTGCTTACATTGATCTGGTACCTCATGGGAAAAAGAAGGCCAGTGCCTTCAGACCATTGGAGTCTATGAAGGTGCGAGGGAGGGAACTGAGATGCAACACTGATGATATCAACACTGTGGTTGAGAGGGCTATAGACTTTGAGCATGAGTACCAGAGTATGATCACTACAAAGACTCTAGATGACCTGAAGGGTTGGCTAGCACCCTTGATTTTTGACAGCACCCCAAGGTGGATTGAGATCGGAGCACCAATAGAGAAGAAAGACCTAAACATAACAGCTCGGTACTGGTTTGGTTTCATTAGCAGCACAGTCATGCCGGCACAGAATGAGTCCATTCTCCTCCACCCAAAGGCGTCCTGCCGTGGGTCTATCTTAGCTAGGGAACGGCTAAATATGGCGTGGATCATTGAGGAAGAGATGGCCATGAGGCCCAAACAGAGACAAACATCACTGCCATTTCCAGTGTTAATCATGGAGCTATATCATCGAGACGATGTGCCTCGAGATGAGAAGAGTAATGTTGAGATCACACCCATATATTCTACAGACATTTGCCGTATTAAAGCCGAGTACACATGGGACGAGGCAGACACAAAAAGAGCACCTCTGGTAGACACATCCCCGGAGATTGATGTTGATGCGATACCTGCAGAGGCAGCCTTTCATACTCTGGCCTCTGGGCCTTCAGGTACTTCTAGCTCCACTCCTTCTCAGGCCTCAAGTCTTTCTGTTTTTCCCCCGCCCCCTAGATCTGCTACTGGTACCACTGCTCAAGATGGGGAACTTAGCCCATTCTGCCGATGTGTGTGCTTCCAGGCTAGAGGCCGAGGTCCCCTGGATATTTGAGAGAGCAATTACTGCTGCACTGACACCTCTCAGGCATTCTATTGATGTCCTCATAGTGAGACTATAAGTTTATGAGAGAGGAAAGGGTGTTACTGAGGCGGTGATGACTTTGAAAGCCGATGTTTCAACCTGTGCTGAGGTACCTCCGCCTACCACCAGAGATGATACTAGGCCTGATGTTGCTGTTGCTGAGTCCGAGGTCGAGACAGATGAGAAGAAGCATGAGGTGCGAGATGAAGCTGTATATAAGGACCTGGTTGATCTAGAGGGTGCCATGTTCGAGATAGCTAGACAGGCCTCCTTGAGAGATATTTTTGTGGCAGGTTCTAGTGGAGCCAAGGCTGACGAGACACTGGGCACTAATTCCCAACCTCAAAGTGATCCCGTGCACTGATGCCCCGACAAATAGAGCGACTAAGATGCAGACTTCACCTAGGCTTAGTGTGGAAAGATGATTTTTCCCCTCCCTCTCTGTGATTTTGTGATGCATTGTTCTTGTTTTAGTTGCATTTGAGGACAACTACTTCTTCTTTTTTTGGGTGGGGGTGAGGTATTTCCAGACCTACTTCTTGTGATTTTGATATGTTTTGTGAATATTTGTCTATGAATATTGTGGTTCATTTATATATCTTGATCTTGTGGATGGTTTAGCTTGTGTCCCATTGTTTTGAATGACAATGGTTTTGAACCTAATTTTAAAAATTTGCCACCTCTTTTGTGTGTGATTGTGGTTGTTCTTGTGCGAATTTGACTGTCGGTTGTGATCAGTACCGACGACTTGAATAGTGCTCTTAATTGAACGAAATGAATGTGCAGCTAGGATGAGGCAAAACAAAGTTGCATAGACAATATGTGGACATTTAGCATGTCGTTTTGACTAGTAGGTTGTCCAATGAGTCTCTTGTGATGAACATTGCACACTAGCTAGAAGTGTGGAGTCTTGTTTGATATTGGTACCAATGCCTTATGTGATGAGATTACTTTGAACATTGTGTGTGATGACACCTAGAATTTTCCCCGTTTGTCCGGTTGATTGAGTGATGCAAGCACTTAAATTGATCTTAGGCAACAATTTTAAAAAGTGAATCAATTTGACAATATACCTCTTTTGTGGCCAACCTTGTGAGATGTGTGCACCTTGCTTGACCTCTCTTGAGCCTTAACCTTTTCTTGGAAGAAAGTTGAGAAATTATGATCTCTCTTTATATATCCACCCATAACTTTCATGAAGTATCGTTTGTTTGAATAGCCAACTTAGGCCAAAAGCCTAAGTTTGGGGTGTGGTGAAAGGAGAAGGAAAGTCAAGAAGTGTTAGAAACCCCCCTTCAGTGATGGTTTTGAAAAAAGAAGAAGATGGAAGTAAATGTTTGAAATGTTAAAGAAAAGGAGGAAAGTATTGTTCAAACCATACTTCATGAAGGTGGAAGCCACTAAGCCTCAATCTTGCTTGACCCATCTTGAGCCTTAACCTTTTCTTGGAAGAAGGTTAAGAAATTATGACCTCTCTTTATATATCCACCCATAACTTTCATGAAGTATCGTTTGTTTGAATAGGCAACTTAGGCCAAAAGCCTAAGTTGGGGGTGCGGTGAAAGGAGAAGGAAAGTCAAGAAGTGTGAGAAACCCTCCTTCAGTGATGGTTTTGAAAAAAGAAGAAGATGGAAGTAAAAGTTTGAAATGTTAAAGAAAAAGAGGAAAGTAATGTTCAGACCATACTTCATGAAGGTGGAAGCCACTAAGCCTCAATGACCATACCTTTACACTCAGCCTAGTTACAAGCCTTGAAAAGATCTTTGTGATCTAGAGTGAGTTGAAACGAATGTTGATTGGAAAATAGGGGGGAAACCCATGAGTGAAGTCATGCATGTGTTCATCTTTGTGAGTGTGAGAGTTGTATGTGATTCCAGAACTTTAAATTGTTGAATCATGTGTGTAAATATGGAATCATTCTTTGTGTGAGGGGGGCATTTGAGTACCTTTGTTGAGCTTGGACTTGCATTTGAAGCAAGTATTGTGAACTTAGGCATATTTGATAATGGTGAGTCACAATTTGAATCTTTGAGCGCACAACTGATCATTGTATGAGTAATTTGAACGTTGTTATGTGCATTCAGGTTGAGTCTTATGCAACACTATTTGAGTCATCCTCATTGAACTGCTGATCTTGAGTTTTACTTAAGGACAAGCAAAAGATCAAGTTGGGCGGTGTTGAT
>NW_006239178.1:70693-71639 GCF_000226075.1 Solanum tuberosum | reverse complement strand
AGTTCCAGTGTGCCAGCCCTGAGGGAAGAAACCAAGTCGGCCATAGGAAAGGGGTAGTCGGTGAATCGCTGATCAGTTCCGTGATGACAAGATGGATCGCCCAAAGTTACAAGACTTGAGGATGCTCAGAACCAATGCATAACAACGATAGAAGAGAGCAAAGGGCGGTTCACAAAACCACTCGGCGAACCCGACTTACCTTGCCTAATGGACTTTTGTGGCTAATTATTTGGCAACTATACATTAAATTATGAACTGTATATTGAGGAGCTTGCTACCGTTTAGAAGAGTTTTCTTCGAAGTTTGAGAGTTTTCTCGTAGACTTGAATGCTTTTTCAGACTCAATTCAAAGATTTTGCAAGTGGGTTACTAATTTTCTTAAATTTGGAACATTTTAAAGGCTTGAATATTCTTACCCAGTTGAGGGCTAATCAATTTGGTAACTGTTTTTACCTTTTTATGATGTTTGGCTAAAACCTCAATTGTTGGGGTGTGATCATGTGATTATGGGTTGAATTAGATTTTGGGTATTTTAAATTACTAGTTTAAATGCTATATTGAAGTGGGTTTAATCACTGCTGAGGTGTAATTTATGAATTGTAGTTGCAAATGCAGTTCTAATTTTGTGTTCTTAGCTTGCTCGAGAGAGAAGTTTAGGAACCAAGATTTTTGATTAATGGTTTGTATGTACTGGGTTGATATGGGTTTAGCTCGAAAAAGTGAATCCTAAACCCAATCCTACCCATCTAGCTTGAGAGAGTGAGAGTAGATGAATTAAGGTGTGGGTTGTTCTTAATTGCTATGCTTGTTGACGTTCGAAAGAAATCGCTTGAAGCAGGATAGTTGTTCGAGAGAAAGCTATTTCACTCATAGTCCAGCCTATCTACTGATATTTAGCTATATATATTTGTAGTTACAATTACCCATATAGTGAAATTTGCCTATA
>NW_006239178.1:68194-70593 GCF_000226075.1 Solanum tuberosum | reverse complement strand
AGTTGATCTCTAAAAATTTCCTTCTAATTCGTGCTTACGCGTGTTTTTTCAGATACTCATGCCGCCACGAAGAACAATAAGAGGTCGTTCAGCTCGGAGAAATATTGAGAAACAAGAGTTACCAAATGCGCCTGAAGTGCAACCTCAAGGGGAAGTCACTAATGTTGAGTTTGGAGAAGCAATTAGGATGCTGAGTCAAGTTGTGACTAACCAGGTTGGGCAACAAAGAGGATCTCGACAAGGAGAGGCCGATACTTCAAGGATTCGTGAGTTCTTGAGAATGAATCCTCCGAGTTTCACTGGTTCAAGCACTTATGAAGACCCAAAGAACATTGTTGATGAACTAAAGAAGGTATTTGAGGTTATGCATGTCGCTGATGCTGAGCGAGTTGAACTAGTTTCATACCAACTAAAGAATGTTGCCAGGACTTGGTTTGATCAGCGGAAAGAGGGTAGAGCTGAGGATGCACCACTTGCGAATTCGGCCTGTTTTGAGGAGGCTTTCTTGGAGCGTTTCTTTCCCCGAGAACTGAAAGAGGCTAAGGTACGGGAGTTCCTCACACTTAAAAAGATTCTTTGAGTGTTCATGAATATGGGTTGAAGTTCACCCAACTATCCTGTTATGCTCCAGAGATGGTTGCGGACTTGAGGAGTCGAATGAGCTTGCTTGTTGCTGGGTTGTCTCGTCTGTCGAGTAAGGAAGGTATGGCGACAATGCTAATTGGGGACATGCATATATCGAGGTTAATGGTGTGTGTGTAGTAGGTTGAGGAAGAGAAGCTAAGGGATAGAGAAGAATTTAAGAACAAGAGAGCTAAGCCAGGGAATGAGTCCGGGCAACAGAAGAGTAGCACCAACTGGTCATCTTTCCAACAGAAACAGAAGGGACCTGCTCTATCATTTGCTAATGGACCTACACCTAAGAACAAAGGTGAGTACAATAGCCAGAATTTCAGAGCTAAACCTGCTTATTCTCAGGGTAGCGTGGCACAAAGGGGTAGTAAGCTTCTTGCATGCGCCAAGTGTGGTAGGAACCACTTAGGTACTTGTCGTGAGGGCTCCACTGGTTGTTTCAAGTGTGGTAAAAATGGGCATTTCATGCGAGAGTGTTCAAAGAACAGGCAAGGAAATAGTAATGGGGACAACAGATCCCAGTCTTCTTCAGTTGCTCCACCAGACAAGGCTGCACCTAGACGGGCTACTTCTGGTACTGGCGGAGGAACAAACCACTTATATGCTATCAACAGTCGCCAAGAGCAAGAGGATTCGCCAGATATTGTCACTAGTATGATCCAAGTCTTTGACTTTACTATTTATGCTTTGCTAGACCCAGGAGCGAGTTTGTCTTCTGTAACTCCATATGTTGCTATGCATTTTGATGTTAATCCTGAGCAACTTATTGAACCATTCAGTGTTTCTACACCTATTGGTGAGTCCATTCTAGCATAGAGAGTTTATCGTGATTGTCCGTTTTTATCAATCACAAGAGTACCATGGCTGATTTAATTGAGTTAGACATGGTAGATTTTGATGTCATTCTTGGTATAGACTAGCTTCATGCCTGTTATACCTCAGTTGATTGTAGAACTCGAGTTGTCAAGTTTCCATTCCAAATGAGCCAGTCTTAGAGTGGAAAAGCAGTTCAGCAGTGCCTAAGGGTCGATTCATTCATACCTTAAGGCAAGGAAGTTAGTTTCTAAGGGGTGTGTCTATCACTTAGTCCTAGTTAATGACTCTAGTGTTGAGATACCTCCAATTCAGTCAGTTTCAGTAGTAGGAGAGTTTGCAGAAGTCTTTCTAGATGATCTACCCAGATTTCCTCTTGAGAGAGAGATAGCCTTTGGTAAAAATGTTCTTCCTGATACCCGTCCTATCTCCATTCCTCCATATAGAATGGCACTAGCAGAGTTGAAAGAGCTTAAAGAACAATTAAGATGTCTTTGATAAGGGCTTTATTCGACCAAGTGTCTCACCTTGGGGTGTTCCGGTCTTATTTGTGAGAAAGAAAGATGATTCCCTTAGGATGTGTATAGATTACCGTTAGTTGAACAAGGGTACCATCAAGAACAAGTATCCTGTTCCAATGATTGCTGATTTATTCGATCAACTTCATGGTGCTTCTTGTTTTTGTAAGATTAACCTCAGATCTGGCTACCATCAGTTGAAAGTAAGGGAGTGTGATATTCTAAAGACAACATTCAGGACCCGTTATAGTCACTATGAGTTTCTGGTCATGTTGTTCGGTTTGACCAATGGACCTGCCGCGTTCATGGACTTTATGAATAGGGTTTTTAAACCTTATATAGATATGTTTGTTATCGTCTTCATTGATGACATACTAATCTATTCAAGGAATGAAGAAGATCATGCTAGCCATCTCAGAATAGTTCTTCAGACTT
>NW_006239178.1:62325-68044 GCF_000226075.1 Solanum tuberosum | reverse complement strand
TTGGCCTAGACCCACATCTCCAACTGATATTAGGAGTTTCTTGGGTTTGGCTGGCTATTATAGCAGGTTCGTAGAGGGGTTCTCGTCTATTTCGTCCCCTTTGACCAAATTTACTCAGAAAATAGTTAAGCTTCAATGGTCTGAAGCTTGTTAGAAAAACTTTTAGGAATTGAAAATGCGGTAAACTACTGCCCCAGTATTGACCTTACCAAAGGTACGCAAGGTTTTTGTGGTGTATTGTGATGCATCTGGAGTTGGATTGGGTTGTGTGTTAATGCATAATGGAAAAGTTATAGATTATGCCTCCACACAGTTGAAAGTTCATGAGAATAACTACCTAACCCATGAGTTAGAATTCGCTGTTGTAGTATTTGCTTTGAAAATATGGCGCCATTATCTTTATTGTGTTCATGTGGATGTGTTCACCGATCACAAGAACTTTCAGTATGTGTTCACTCAGAAGGAGATCAATCTCAGACAGAGGAGGTGGTTAGAATTACTCAAGGAATATGACATGAGTATTCTTTACCACCCTGGTAAGGCTAATGTTGTTGCTGATGCTTTAAGCAGGTTGTATATGGGTAGTACTGCCCATGTTGAGGAAGAAAAGAGAGAGTTAGCAAACGATATGCATAGACTTGCACGCTTGAGAGTCAGACTTATGAATTCCACAGAAGGAGGAGTAGTGGTGATGAATGGGGTTGAATCATCATTAGTATTAGAAGTAAAATGCCAGCAAGACCAAGACCCTATTTTGCCTGAATTGAAGGCAAATGTTCATAAGCAAAAAGTATTAGCTTTTGAACAAGGGGGAGATGGCGTATTGAGATATCAAGGTAGATTGTGTGTACCAATGGTGGATGGACTCCAAGAGAGGATCATGGGGGAGGCTCATAGTTTCAGATATTCCATTCATCCGGGTACCACAAAATTATTGCTATTTGAAAGAGGTGTATTGATGGAATAGTATGAATAAGGGCATTGCAGAATTTGTTGCTAAGTGCCCAAATTGCCAACAAGTTAAAGTAAAGAACCAAAGGCCCAATGGGGGATGATTAATATGGACTTCATCATAGGTTTACCAAGGTCTCGCAGGTAGCATGGTGATTGTCGACAAAATGACAAAATCACCCTTTTTTTGCCGGTAAAGACTACACATTCCGTAGAGGATTATGCCAGGTTATATATTCAGGAGGTGGTAAGACATCATGGAGTCCCAGTCTCCATTATTTCAGATAGAGGTGCACAATTTACTGCATAATTTTGGAAATTATTTCATAAAGGTTTGGGTTCAAAGGTGAACTTAAGTACTGTTTTTCATCCTCAGACAGATAGGAAAGAAGAGCGCACTATGAGCGCACTATTCAGACATTAAAAGATATGTTGAGGCCCTGTGTGATCAATTTCAAATGTAATTGGGATGATCACCTACCCCTTATTGAATTTGCAAACAACAATAGTTACAACTCTAACATCCAGATGGCTTCATATGAAGCTCTTTATGGGAGAAGATGCAGATCTCTTAATGGATGGTTTGACGTTGGTGAAGCAGGGTTGATAGGACCATATTTAGTTCATCAAGTTATGGAGAAGGTCAAGGTGATTCAAGAGAGGTTGAAAACGGCGCAGAGTCATCAGAAATCCTACACTGATGTTAGGAGAAGGGCGTTAGAGTTCGAGGTAGATGATTGAGTATATTTAAATGTTTCACCCATTAAAGGTGTTATGAGGTTTGGTAAGAAGGGGAAACTTAGTCCACGGTATATTGGGCCTTATCAAATATCCAAGAGGATCCTAGTCGCGGTTCATCCGGTATTTACATCTCCATGTTGAAGAAGTTCATGTACGATCCTTCATTGATCATACCAACTGAAAATATTAGGATCAAGAATAGATTATCTTATGAGGAGATTCCTGTTCAGATTCTAGATTTCCAAGTTCGCAAGCTGAGAACAAAAGAGGTAGCATCGATCAAAGTCCTCAGGAGGAATCAATTTGTTGAGGAAGCTACTTGGGAAGCTGAAGACGACATGAAGAAGAGATATCCACATCTCTTTGAATCCTAAACAAAGCTAGTCCCAAAGACAATTTCCCATTACCGAATATCCACATTCTCATCGACAACTGTGCTAAGCATGAAATGCAATCATTTGTGGATTGCTTCGCGGGTTATCATCAGATTTTGATGGATGAAAAAGATGCTAAAAGGACAACTTTCATTACACCTTAGGGTGTGTATCATTACTGGGTAATGCCATTTGGTCTCAAAATTTCAGGGCCACATACATGAGAGCTATGACGGCTTTCCATGATATGATCCATAAGGAGGTTGAAGTGTATGTGGATGACGTAATCATAAAGTCCCTCTAAATGTGCTCTTGGAGTACCAGCTGGTAAATTATTGGGTTTCATAGTTAGTAGAAGAGGAATTGAGCTTGATCCTACCAAAGTTAAGGCGATTGAAGATTTACCACCTCCTAAGATGAAGAAAGAGGTTATGAGTTTCCTTGGAAGATTGAACTATATCAGTTGATTCATAGCTCATTCCACGGTGGTTTGCGAGCCTATCTTTAAGTTGTTGAAAAAAGATGCACTAACGGTGTGGACTAAAGAGTGTCAAAAAGCTTTCGACACTATCAACTATTATTTGACAAATCCACCAGTATTGGTACATCCGCGAGAAGGAAGTCCATTGTTGTCACACCCCTTTTTTGCGCACGGCGGAAGTGTTTTTCTGATTTAAGTGACGTTATTGATTTAGGGATTATTTTTATTTTTTCAGAGTCACCACTTGTAATTGAGTTATGGTGTTCCAAGTCACCCTTTTTTAATCCCTAATCAAAAGGAAATGACTCTTTATTTTTTGTCTGCAAACTAGAAATTCAGGTAAGAAATTTAGTTGACCGATGGCTCGAGTCCCGTGGTTCTAGCACGGTCACTTTTATTGACTTATACTTATTTAAAATATTTTTAGATATATTATTTTAGGGCATGGCTTGTTCGCATTTATATTTTTTGTTGAACTTTTATTTGGTCTCAACCTAGATGTGTAATTGCATTCTTGGCCTTGACATTTAGAGACAGAATTGTCTTTCTTCGCATCGCACGCAATAATTTTATCAATAAGTCTTATGTTAAATTAATGAATAAAAATTAAATTTTTTTGGACAAGGTACGTCACCGCATCCTTGAGTTTTTTTAATGTCTCAAGAAAGATGTGTAGCCACATTCTTAATTGAAACCGACTTTTGAAACGGGTCATATATTTTACTATTTTACTATTTTACCTATTACTGAAAAGTTTAAGCGTATTATTAGTGATTAAACTACCTCTACTATTTATATTTATAAACACTATTTACATATTAAAAATCTAAAATCTGAAACAAATATAAAGTTATTTCATATTGAAATTCGACATATATGCATTCATATTTTTAGTATATTTACAAGTCATGACAAAAAAACATTAAAAATAAAAAATAAAAATTGTGTCACATTTCATATCTTAATTTTTCTAGGATAAACATTTTTAATTTTAGATGAAGTTGACTAAACAAACTATTAGAATAATTTTTGTCAGGTATTTGGTAAATTTTGATTGGATGCAAGAGATACTTAATTAATAATAACATATGGTACAAGATGAAAAGCAATGAAATTAAGCACACATAAAATTCGAGCAACTTCATAACATTGAAATCAAAATATTATATAATCATGAAAATGAAACTATACAATAAAATTAAATGGTACCTCTTGAGAAAATTCAATTCACGAAAAGGAAAAAATCCTAATAAGAAACCATGAGCTCGAAACCACGAAAGTGAACCTCGACCTCAACTTTTGTTTGTGAGTGAAAGAAAAAATATAAATAATTTTTTACTTCGATGCAGATTGTGTGCGTTTTTCTTTCTTTTTGTTTTTGGTAGTTGATCTTTTTTCTCTTTGTATGCGTGTGTTGTTTCTTTTCTTTTCTTTTTCTTCATCTCCTGTCCCTTTTTCGCATGTGTTTGTGTGGGTGTTAATATCGTAGTGTATGTGTGTTGTGTTATAGAAAAATGGGGAGGGAAGTGGGGTTAAGGTGAGTGGAGTGGGGGTAATATGGTGAAGTGCGGGTGAGGGTAATGGAGGTGGATTGGGGTAGTGGGAAGATGTGAGGGAGTGTTAAGTTTTTTTTTTTATTATTATTTTAATAATTTAATAAAATATAATATAATATAATATTTGTTAAACTAAGAAAAAATGAGTAGCTTACTTATTTATCAAACTAAAAGACAAAGAAGTAGATAACGTGACAAATTTTGACCGGACTTGTATTTGAAGGAAAAAATTGTGCGACCGAGTCTTGGTTTTGGATATCCTAAATATCATGGGTTATAAGTGAATCAGGTCATGTGTAGTTCAAGGAGATGAAGTGATGAGTTCGAAGTTCATCGATGTCCCAGGTCGCGGCTCCTATCCTTACATTAAAAAAATGAAAGGTAATAGTCAAAAGGAAAATAAAAGTACAAGATCCTATCTATGAAGGTTCTCTTTAGTCTTCACTTGAGTCTTGATTTTCAGATACCACCTTGATTTTTTGGGTGAGTATATTGATCTTTAAACTAAATTTGAGGCTTAACTTGCCATTTAGAGTAAGATTTTGACACTCTTCAAAATGACAATTTGAAATGTTCTTGAATGACTGCACGTTTTCTCGATGCTGAATATAAATTGATGTTAGGAAGCCAGGCTGCTACATGCATTCAAGAAACTGATTCTTGCTATCATAGGGATTGATCATTCTAAAAAGAATTGAAACTTTGTTCTTGAATTTCAAATCCATGTTTCGCTTGAAGAAACCTGAAAACCATCACAAACAAAAGAAATAAACAAAAACAATTTGCCCCAGTTTTCAGTTGAAATTTTTTGTGAGTTATTAGAAGATGTAAATTTTCAAAAATAAAAATAACGGTCTTAGACTAGGAAGTGTTTATCCTAGGAGAAAATAAAAAATAATGGTCTTAGACTAGGAAGTGTTTATCCTAGGAGAAAATAAAAAATAATGGTCTTAGACTAGGAAGTGTTTATCCTAGGAGAAAATAAAAAATAATGGTCTCAGACTAGGAAGTGTTTATCCTAGGAGAAGATAAAAAATAACATCTCCGACTAGGAAGTGTTTATCCTATGAGAAATTAAAACATAATGATGTCAGCCTATGAAGTGTTTATCGTGGGAGAAAAATAAAAGGTCTCAGACTAGGAAGTGTTTATCCTAGGAAAAAATAAAATATAACGTCTCAGACTAGAAAGTTTTTAATCTAGGAGAAAATAAAAAATAACGGTCTCAGACTAGGAAGTGTTTATCCTAGGAGAAAATAAAAAATAACGTCTCAGAGTAGGAAGTGTTTATCGTACGAGAAAATAAAAAATAACAATCTTCGACTAGGAAGATTGTCTATACAAAATAAGAGAGAGTCTATGACACTACGTCTCAAACCATCTATAACATTTTAGAATAACAACTTAGGGACACGGCCCTTACATAATAATTACTAGGGACATGGCCCTTACACAAGTCTAAAGACATAAAACATAAAGACATAATGACATAAGTGTACGAGATAGGTTCATCCTCGAAACTATGACGACTCCCAAGTCTTCATTCCCAAGCTCCTTAGAAACCTAACTTCCAAGCATAAGACATCACATCACCAAACCCTACACTTTGTAAAAAT
>NW_006239178.1:61583-62099 GCF_000226075.1 Solanum tuberosum | reverse complement strand
AAGGGTAACACATCAACAAAGCATAGTCTCCAAACATAGTCATAATGCATATATCACTCATTTCAAGACATAATACTCATGCATAGTCAATATCAAGGTCATTGCATCATAATAGAGTAATCACATAAGTAACCCTAGGTTCTACTTGTGCAATGCATAGGTAGGGTCCATAGTCCTACATACACTAAATATTACCTTTGGATCACCATGCTCATACTTATCATACATTAGTCTTATCCATAGGTCATATACATAGTAAGGTGACATTCACAAACATTAGTTCATATCAAGAAAACTCAATCATTAACATAGTACAATTAAAGCATGCATTATTCATAATCTTCATAATAAGATAGAACAACACCATTAACGCATAGTTCATACAATGTGTTCATATCATACATCTTAGTGATAATTCAAATAGTCCATATCATAGGTAAATCATCTTCATAATGATCATACATAACATAGCTTCAACATAAATAAGTCATAATCATCATAATCATAAGAGAACAC
>NW_006239178.1:60951-61373 GCF_000226075.1 Solanum tuberosum | reverse complement strand
CAATAACCGACATAGACCATGAGAGCTACATGGAATCCGGTGTTCTACTCCCATACCGAAAAGAGAGGGTTAACACTTGCCTAAGGTGTAACCATTCGTACATAGCTATTTAGGTGGATCCACTAAGCTAAATTCCTATGTGGGCACATAGTTAAAGGTCAAGTAGATTGCTTCTAGAAACCCTAACTTACTAAATGTGGGGGTTTCCATCTCATGAGACAACACATACCGTAGGTAATCCGGACTTGCTTAACGTGAGGAAACCCATGTGGGGAACCGAACTTACTAAACGTGAGACCCCCATCTCATTTACTTGCCTTTTCGGTGCTAAGCATCTAATTCCCTTTGTATTTATCTTTAGTCATCACATAAGTTCACATTAGCCTTTACTAGACTCTTATGTAGATATCTTACAATAATAG
>NW_006239178.1:57684-60663 GCF_000226075.1 Solanum tuberosum | reverse complement strand
TTAGGTATAGCATCATTACAATCTAAGTAATTCACCTTTCATCAAGAACCTTCATCATGAGAGAATGACCTTTCAGATTATCATACCATGCATAACATAGACTAGTTTAGAGTAGAATTGAGGAAACCTTTCAAGAGACTCACATTCATTACATTAGCAATAGCTTCATTCATTCATTCATGTGTGTGTACATGTGTGAGAAAGCCTTTCACATAAAACACCTTTACTCATAGAATGTTCATATTGTGTTAACAAGAATTACCTTTAATTCAACATAACAACAATAATACCAACATGTCACAACATTCATACTTGCATTGCATCTCATCATAACATTCTCAATTACAAACTAGGGTTATAGGGAAGAGGGAACCATCATCCAACTTCATCATACATGAATTAAGCAAGTACATTCAACAATACATAAAGAATCACATTGATATCATCTCCTCATAGCCTTGAAGGCCCCATTCATGACTGACCCCTAATTCCATAGTAATCATACATAATTTAGGTTAATATCATCATACAAACATGAATTACAAAACATCACATTCAATTCATAGCCTTCAATTAATATCTAACACAAACTAGGGTTAGAATTGGAGAAAGAAGGGGAAACATGGGTCTCATGGGGGATTCTTCAAAAATCACCAAAACTACATGAATTCATCCATAATTTTTCATATATCATCAATCAATATCATCTTATAACAATAATTCAACATTTAGAAAGAAGAGCCACGTTTTTGGATTTAAATATACAATTTGGGGGACTTTGAAAACCATCTTTGGAAGGACCTCTTGGGGAAAGGGATCCCAAGAGTGAAGACCAACCATACCTTAGTTAAACCCTATGAATTTCGTTTGAAACCTCCCATATACAAGCCCTTGCTAAGATCCTTCCAAGTTCTTCAATGGAGTCTTGAGTTGAGAGAGTTTTGAGAGAGAGAATTTTGGGAGGGAAAAGAATTGGGTTATGTTTTGGGGTCTTGAATTGTGGTGAATTAATGGATTAGTTTAGGATCCTATAAGCTTATATAGTCCATTAATTAACCACCTCACCAACCTACCTTAACCCCTACTTAATAACTATTTAAAACATTAACCCCCAACTTAACTAAAAACTTCATAAAACTGGCAGCATCTACGCCCTCCACCTACGGACCGGGAGTCACGGACCGCAGTTTGGCCTTTGTAGTTCTGACAGTGCTTCACTATTTCAACCATAACTTTTTACTCCGAGATTTGAATTGGGCAAACTCGGTGGAGTTAGAAAGAGGACTCAGAGACCTTTCATTGGATACGTAGTGGCCCACCTAATTCATTTTGAGCTATGAGATATGACCATTTAAAGTTGTCCCTCACTCCTAACTTAAAACTAAAAACTCTTTTTAGGGGACTGTTTTGAGGGTCTTGGTTCTAAATGAATTCATGACTTAGCTTAAGGTCTTTATAGCTTATAAAGGTGAGTAACCAACTAGCTAAACAACCCCTTAATCCCTTAGTCAATTAACTAACTTAATCCCTAATCACCAACTTAAGACTAGAAGGCTGGAAATTGGCTTCACCTATGGCCACCCACCTACGGACCGTAGGTGGAGTTACGGCCCGTGCTGTGCTCTCATCATTTGGTTCAGAGAGGAGGATTGGGGAGGTCTTGGTGGGGAGACTAAGTCTCAACCCACGAGACCTACCTACGGGGCGTAGGTCAAGTGACGGCCCGTCACTGCCCTTCGTAACTCAAGCTGATTTTGACAGCTTTTGGCCAAAGGTTGGGTCCTCCTCAAGGACCCCTTGGGTGGTCCTTGGGGGGTCGTACCCGGTCGCTTTGACCCTAAACATGTCCATATATGAATAAGAGTCACTCCTATGGGTTTTAGACCTCAAACAACACACCAAACACCATGACAAGACACTAGCACCAAAGACTAGTTTCCGGACGTCATGGTCGTTTCTTGACATTTGACCTCTAAAGTCACCAAACTAACTTCAGTAGCCATTTTTCATCATTTAAACATGTTTCCAACCATAAACTAACATGTGAGGCTCTAGGTCAACCTACTAGATTCAAGCCTTAGCTAGGTCTTACTAGTTTCGTATGGGGCGTTACAATATCCCCTCCTTGGGAACATTCATCCCCGAATGACACTTAAACATCTTAAGGAATCAAACCTCAAACTAGCAGCCCAACAAGCATGTAATCATCAAAGTGGTGTACGACTTAAAAAAAATACACCACACACAACGAGCATCATTCAAATGAGGAACTTAAACTCCAATTTGAACATAGTCAATGCAAATATAAGGAAATAGGAACTACATCTATCAATCTATATGCATGACATTATCATGTTTAGTTATGTTCAAGGAGGAACTACCTTCTCCTATTCATAACACACCAACATCAACATTTCTTATGTTCATATGAGGAACTACCTTTTCCTAGTCATTACATGGTCCATACATCATTAAGCACATATGCAAGTTTCCATGTTCAATATCACCCTTCCAAGGAGGAACTTCTCAACTCCTTACTAAGACATGCTCATACCTCATTTTCATGAAGTACAATAGATCACTTATAACCAATGCACTACAACATGAGGGAAACAACTCATACAACTCATCTTTCTTCAAAAACACAAGTTTTTATGGAAATGCGCAAACCTCATTAATTCACATAAACATGGGAGGAACTACCTCCTCTACTCTTTAGGAAAGTTTCCACCACATAAGAAGCTAACATTCCATTTCATAAGAACACATTCAAGCATGACATATTACACACAATGCACAACTTAGGAAAAAAAAAAATCTCCATTTAAAACACACATCATACAACATGAGAGAATAGGACTACCTCTACGAACTCAATATGCATGCAACTTAGACATATTCCATTTCATTGGAGGAATTTCCTCCTCCAACTCAAATCATGCTTATCATATCATCTTAGGCCAACTATGCCATTACTTC
>NW_006239178.1:56737-57277 GCF_000226075.1 Solanum tuberosum | reverse complement strand
CAAGTATGCAACCCATCCATACTAAGAGTCACATCAAGGTCTAACATGCCAAGTTCCACCAAGTCAACAAGAGTATTTATAGGGAACAAGGTATAGGGACATCTTCCATAAACCCTTTTTACTACCTTTAAACCATTAACCGAGGTAAAATCTGTAAAAGGCTCTATTAATTCATTTGAAGAACTCTAAGCCTGATAGCCTCATAGGGCATCATATTAGATAAGGTAATACCGAAACACAACATAGCACTTACTCTCACATGAAATTACCAATCATACCGGTACCTTCATCCAAAAAGTCTTCCAAGTCAACCTTAGGGGCATCCCTTTCTAAGGCCTTCACTAGGATATCACTCAAGGTTTCATATCAGTCTACCACTCCGGTTCTAAGTTTCTCAAACTCACTAAACCACATAAGGTGAGGATTTCAAGTATATCAAAACATGAACATCTAGAACACTCAACTTCTCATATCCATCACCCAAAATGATTCCATAAGTGGGGAATCTTCAAGCAAGCCTAATTCATGAACATCAAGGAC
>NW_006239178.1:55048-56579 GCF_000226075.1 Solanum tuberosum | reverse complement strand
CTTTTAAAGGAGCTTAATCACTCAACATCTCTAGGTACCACTTAAGAATCACTATTCGTCAAAATCCAACACATCATAAAACTCATAAGGACTAAGTTGAGTTATACTAATCACTCACATATGGCCATAACTAAACCCATGAATACCAAAAACAACACAAAGGTTCACCACATCCTATTTATCAAGTCGCAAAAGATAAGTATTATTGGAATTAGTCCTACAAGGTTCATTACCTTAGATATCTCAACTATGGACTCTAGAGGATCTTCCTCTACCTTTGGCCTACGGAATTCCGGAATTCAATAAAACGTATAACATATACCGTAACCCTTAAGATCCACTACCACTCACTCTTTGAGAATTAGCGGTAGACATCCTTTCTTGGTTAAACCTTAGAGGAACTTAGAAACGTTTTGACCAAGAAACCTTTCTCTTTTTCACTAAAGTTGGATCAAGACAACTCTAGACCATGTCAACCCTTATCATCACTTTTGGTGGGGTCTACCAAACAACTATGCCTAGGTATGATCTAAGAACCCTACTTAAGTGACCATACTTAAGATCAATCTTAAAATACAACAACTAACCCTTTGAAGTTGGTCAACACTTACACTTCTTATTCTTCACCTTAACTAGATGGTATATGCAACCCTCAAAGTCAACTTTAAAACAGAACATAATCCCAACCTAGGGCATATTTCTTTTACCATAAACTAAACATAACCTTACAATTACCTTGCTAGGTAGGCACACTATCTCCCCCTTTGGAGTAAGCATACACAAGTTCTTCTAACCAACAAATAGGCAATTATGAAGCATTGATCACACTAAATACAACTTCACAATCTATTACATCAAAGATCACAAGTCATATAGCCATAATTTTCATCACAACCATCCTTTCTCCCATACTCCTTCTATCAAGAACCCTTCAAGTGGTCCTATTCTAAAGACCATCCAACAAGGAATAAGAGAGGGATCTTATAGATCTATGGCACGACTTGGAGAATAAAGAAGAGAAGTTTCCTAACGTCCTATAGCCTCTCACTCATAGATGTGTCGCGACTCACACCGATGAACAAGACTCTACTAGACGTGGTTTGAGACATCCTAAGACCATTTCAAAACCATATGCTCTGATACCCAAGTTTGTAACGACCCGAGAGCACCCCCTAGTCGTAACACGGCGTACTCGACCCCTCGGAGGTCTTATACAAGCCCTTAGAATATCATGAACATTAAAGCATATGAAAATAGCGGAAAATTTAAAACTTTTCTTTACAATCGAAGTCTATAAAAAATAAGAGAGAGTCTATGAAACTACGTCTCAAACCATCTATAACATTTTAGAATAACAACTCTTTCATACCAACTTAGGGACACGACCCTTACATAATAATTACTAGGGACACGACCCTTACACAAGTCTAAAGACATAAAACATAAAGACATAATGACATAAGTGTACGAGATAGGTTCATCCTCGAAACTATGAGGACTCCCCAAGTCTTCATTCCCAAGATCCTTGGAG
>NW_006239178.1:15652-51091 GCF_000226075.1 Solanum tuberosum | reverse complement strand
ACATGGAATCTGGTGTTCTACTCCCACACCGAAAAGAGAGGGTTAACACTTGCCTAAGGTGTAACCATTCGTACATAGCTATCTAGGTGGATCTACTAAGCTAGAGTCATATGTAGGCACATAATTAAGGGTCAAGGAGATTTCATCTACAAACCCTAACTTACTAAATGTGGGGGTTTCCATCTCATGAGACAACACATACCGTGGGTAATCCGGACTTGCTAAACGTGAGGAAACCCATGTGGGGAGCCGGACTTACTAAACGTGAGACCCCCATCTCATTTACTTGCCCTTTCGGTGCTAAGCATCTAATTCCCTTTGTAATCATATTTAGTCATCACAGAAGTTCACATTAGCCTTTACTAGACTCTTATGTAGACATCTTACCATAATAGCTCATATGTGTTCGTAAGTGAGTAACAATTCTTTCACCTTAAAAACATTAAGGAAGTGAGTAAACCTTTCACTTTACATTACATTATAATCATGAGAACTACCTTTCAATAATATAACAATCATACCATAACATACATAAATACTTCATAGCTAATTCAAATTTAGAGGGTTAAGGATGAGGAAACTAGGTCATCAACACCACAACAACAAATTAGGTATAGCATCATGACAATCTAAGTAATTCAGCTTTCATCAAGAACCTTCATCATGTGAGAATGACCTTTCACATTATCATATCATGCATAACATAGACTAGTTCAGAGTACAATTGAGGAAACCTTTCAAGAGACTCACATTCATTACATTAGCAATGGCTTCATTCATTCATTCATGTGTGTGTACATGTGTGAGAAAGCCTTTCACATAAAACACCTTTACTCATAGCGTGTTCATATTGTGTTAACAAGAATTACCTTCAATTCAACATAACAACAATAATACCAGCATCTCACAACATTCATACTTGCATTTCATCTCATCATAACATGCTCAATTACAAACTAGGGTTAGAGGGAAGAGGGAACCGTCATCCAACTTCATCATACATGAATTAAGCAAGTACATTCAACAATACATAAATAATCACATTGATATCATCTCCTCATAGCCTTGAAGGCCCCATTCACGACTTACCCCTAATTCCATAGTAATCATACATAATTTAGGGTAATATCATCATACAAACATTAATTACAAAACATCACATTGAATTCATAGCCTTCAATTAATATCTAACACAAACTAGGGTTAGAATTGGAGAAAGAAGGGGAAACATGGGTCTCATGGGGGATTCTTCAAAAATCACCAACACTACATGAATTCATCCATAATTGTTCATATATCATCAATAAATATCAGCTTATAACAATAATTCAACATTTAGAAAGAAGACCCACGTTTTTGGATTGAAATCTACAATTTGGGGTACTTTGAAAACCATCTTTGGAAGGACCTCTTGGGGAAAGGGATCCCAAGAGTGAAGAGAAACCATACCTTAGTTAAACCCTATGAATTTCGTGTGAAACCTCCCATCTACAAGACCTTGCTAAGCTCTTTCCAAGTTCTTCAATGGAGTCTTGAGTTGAGAGAGTTTTGAGAGAGAATTTTGGGAGGGAAAAGAATTGAGTTATGTTTTGGGGTCTTCACTTGTGGTGAATTAATGGATTAATTTAGGGTCCTATAAGCTTATATAGTCCATTAATTAACCACCTCACCGACCTCCCTTAACCCCTACTTAATAACTAATTAAAACATTAACCCTCAACTTAACTAAAAACTTCATAAAACTGGCAGAATCTACGCCCTCCACCTACGGACCGTAGGTGGAGTTGCGGACCGTAGTTTGGCCTACGTAGTTCTGACAGTGCTTCACTATTTCAACCATAACTTTTTACTCCGAGATCGAAATTGGGCAAACTCGGTGGAGTTGGAAATAGGACTTAGAGACCTTTCATTGGATAGGTAGTGGCCCAGCTAATTCATTTTGAGCTATGAGATATGACCATTTAAAGTTGACCCTCACTCCTAACTTAAAACTAAAAACTCTTTTTAGGGGACTGTTTAGAGGGTCTTGGTTCTAAATGAATTTATGACTTAGCTTAAGGTCTTGCTAGATTATAAAAGTGAGTAACCAACTAGCTAAACAACCCTTTAAGACCTTAGTCAATTAACTAGCTTAATCCCTAATCACCAATTTAAGACTAGAAGGCTGGAAATTGGCTGTACCTACGGCCACCCACCTACGGACTGTAGGTGGAGTTACGGCCCGTGCTGTGCTCTCGTCATTTGGTTCAGAGAGGGGGGATTGGGGAGGTCTTGGTGGGGATACTAAGTCTCAACCCACGAGACCTACCTACGGGACGTAGGTCAAGTGACGGCCCGTCACTGCCCTTCGTAAGTCAAGCTGTTTTTGACAGCCTTTGGCCAAAGGTTGGGTCCTCCTCAAGGACCCCTTGGGTGGTCCTTGGGGGGTCGTACCCGGTTGTTTGGACCCTAAACATGTCCATCTATGAATAAGAGTCCCTCCTATGGGTTTTAGACCTCAAACAACACACTAAACACCACGACAAGACACTAGCACCCACACTAGCACCAAAGACTAGTTTCCGGACGTCATGGTCGTTTCTTGACATTTGACTTCTAAAGTCACCAAACTAACTTCAATAGCCATTTTTCATCATTTAAACATGTTTCCAACCATAAACTAACATGTGAGGCTCAAGGTCAACCTACTAGATTCAGTCAAGCCTTAGCTAGGTCTTACTAGTTTCGTATGGGGCGTTACAAGAAAATAGTTAACTCCCATTATATAGGAGGGTCCTACTAATCCCATTGTCCAGTAGGGTCCTGCTAAACTAAATCTCATTATGTAGGAGGGTCCTTCTAATCCCATTGTCCAAGATGGTCCCACTAATTCCCATTATGAGGAGGGTCTTGCTAGTCCCATTATATATGAGGAGGGTCCTGCTAATCTAAATCCTATTTTGAAGGAAGGTCCTACTAATCTAAATCCCATTGTGTAGGATAGTCTTGCTAATAAAAATCCCATTAGGTAGGAGGGTCTTGCTAATCCCATTATGAGGAGGGTCCTGCCAATCCCATTATTTAGGAGGATCCTGCTAATCTAATATCATTATGTAGGAGGGTCCTTCTAATCCCACTATGAGGAGGGTCCTGCTAAACTAAACCTCATTATGTAGGAGGGTCCTGCTAATCCCATTATTTAGAGGGTCCTGCTAATCCCGTTATTTAGGAGTGTCCTGCTAAACTAAATCCCATTATGTAGGAGGGTCCTGCTAATCCCATTATTTAGAGGGTCCTGCTAATCCCGTTATTTAGGAGTGTCCTGCTAAACTAAATCCCATTATGTAGGAGGGTCCTGCTAAATTAAATCCCATTATATAGAAGGGTCCTGCTAATCCCATTATTTATGAGGGTCTTGCTAAACTAAATCCAATTATGTAGGAGGGTCCTGCTAAACTAAATCTCATTATGTAGGAGGGTCCTGCTAATCCCTCTATTTATGAGGGTCCTACTAAATTAAATCTCATTATCTAGGAGGGTCCCCGCTAATCCCAATATTTATGAGGGTCTTGCTTAACTAAATCTCATTATGTAAAGGGTCCTGCTATTTTCATTATAAGGAGGGTCCTGCTAATCCCATTATGTAAGAGGGTCCTGCTAATCTAAATCCCATTATGTAGGAGGGTCCTACTAGTCCCATTATGAGAAGGGTGCTGCTAATACCATTATGTAGGAGAGTCCTAATAGTCCCATTATGAGAAGGGTGCTGCTAATACCATTATGTAGGAGAGTCCTAATAGTCCCATTATGAGAAGGGTGCTGCTAATACCATTATGTAGGAGAGTCCTAATAGTCCCATTATGAGAAGGGTGCTGCTAATACCATTATGTAGGAGAGTCCTAATAGTCCCATTATGAGAAGGGTGCTGCTAATACCATTATGTAGGAGGGTCCTACTAATTGAATTATCTAGGAGGGTCTTGCTAGTTCCATTATGAGGAGAGTCCTGCTAATCCCATTATGTAGGAGTGTCGTACTAATCCCATTGTCCAGGAGGGTCTTTCTATTCACATTGTCCAGGAGGGTTCTACTACACTAATTTCCATTGTCTAGGAGGTTCCTGCTACACTAATTTCATTACTTAGGAAGATCTCGCTTAAAAGAATCATAAAATAAAATCCCCACAACATTATTTTTGCCCTAGTTTGCACCAGAAAAATATTATTGAAGCTATTATCGTAAATGAGAAATACTTATACCAAAGAAAAATGCAAGACATAGATGCAATTAGGACGTTTGTTGTCTAAAAATGAAAGATGATAGGGTGTTTATTCCCTAAAATATCTCTTGGGTGTTTGTTCCCCAGTAACAAGAGTGGCTTTTTTATTCTAACAAATAAAAATTTTCCCTAGTTTTTTAAATTGAGGAACTTTGAAACTCTTTTTAACTTATCATTTTTTCGATTTTTTTATAAAAAAGAAATGATCTAATTTCATTCTTTCAACTGTATAAAATTTTATTTTGTGAGACCGAGCGCATTGTAAGACTACCTACGTATCTTGTATAACAAGAATCAGGTCAAACATAGTTCATATAAATCAAAAATTATTTTTCTATTTCTTGATTTTGTTTTTTTTTTAAAATCTTGTAGGAAAGTAATCGGTTCATGTTCGATAATATCATGACTTTAGGTGGTACCAATCATAGCATATATTTACATAAAAGAGAATCCTAGGCCGGCCTACGTGGCGCCACCACAAACAAGGATTCCCTTTTAATTTATTTATTTCCAAAACTAGCCTTCCCCTTTCATGAAAAGTTGTGACTTTTAGGAAGAGTTGTGACTTTTATGAGGAGTTGTGACGTTTATTGAAGGTTGTGACCTTTCTAAAGGGTTGTCACATTTCCAAAGAGTTGTGACCTTTCCGATTAGGCACAATAAACATTTGCTCACACTACCCTTTGTTGTCTATAAATAGAGTGATTTCCTCTCATTTTAAAGCAACGATTATTCTAAACTTCTTCTTCTTCTGCACCATTAAATATTTGTGTACTTTACTCCTAATTAGTGGCTTACTAACACCATTGTTTTTGTATCAATACGTTGGTGAATGAAATCGTTCTATACTGAGAGGATCTAATTCTTTAAACCTCAGGTATTAGAGGGGAGTAATTTTCTTAAGGGGACACTGTGCATTCAGTGGAATCAGTTTTTTCCTTTCTATTCCATTCTATTTTTACATATCCTGGTACTTTTTTTTACAGTCATTAATTAATGCTTATGATATTAATTGATGTTTTTGAGTACATATTATAAACTCTGTTGTTTATGTTTCCGCAAAGTTATTGTCTCCAGTTATATTAAACATATACACATATAGTAGGCATATTCATTGTGCAAAAAATAATTAATGTACTCAGTTTCAAGTAGTCTATATAAAATTCTATAACTTAAAACTACTATATATAAGCTTATATATTATCTATTTTTACATATATATAAGTTTCGCACTTATCAATTGAAGAAATTCATTATGCAAGTTGTAAAGTTATAATTGCTTTCATGATCAAGCGTAATTTCTTTTTGGAATCTGTTAACAATTTTTTTAATTTTTCCCTGAGACATATATCACAATTGTATAATCTATGCAACTTAAATGTGTTCCTTTTCTTACGGAATGCCTTTGTATATATATTCTTATTTTCTTCTCTATTTTCCTTTTAATGTTGATTAAAGAACCAGTGATTTATTATTTCCGGTATAATTCATTCATTAGAGGTTCTTCAGTTATGTGATAATGACAAATAATAAAATTCATGTTGGAATATTGCTAAAAAAAGTTTAAGAACTTATTTTATCCATTTTTTTAAATGTATGAATATTAGTAAAAGATTATTTGCAAGTTTAATGCATTTATTATTTATGACCGCGCAAAGCACGGGCAAATTACCTAGTATTTAGTATTATGCATATGAATCACCTTCAACTACTTTCAGACAAATTTGAGGTCAACTTTGAGTAATTCCTATAATTTCAAATGGTATCTCAAAAATTCTCAAGTATTAAACAAGATCAGTTTATCTTGCATAAATTAAGAGACTAGAATTACTCACATCCTCATGTTTCAAGTGCCCTTACAACCAATAAAGTCCTTTTTCACACATTATAGAATAATTTAGATCGTATGGCCTTTTTTAAAGTCACTCACACTCAGAAAGATGTTCAATGCATGAGATTGAGATACCATATGATTGGCCCTCATGTAAGTATCCACTAATGTGAGAACACCAAAAATGAGATAAAATAGGACTTGTCATTGCCTTGTAATGTAGACTTAGGGAAAGGTAGGATATTCATTTGGGATAAAGTGACTATTTCCTCCTTAAAATTTGCACAATGCTCTCAATATTTTTTTTCATTTCCGCATTTGACATTTGTTTTCTTGAAAGCTTCTCCTCATTTTATTTTTATTTTTTTTCAGTATCTCTCCTTTCGTTAGAGGTTTTTCTAGCTTTTCTTTTTCATTTTATTTTGAACTTTCGCATATTTGACCTTTTCACTTTGTTACCCAACTTAGGTCTTTGACATTGTGTAGATAATTGATAGTGCACTCAAGGAGGTGAGATCAAGAAATAGTGCATTTAAGGTTTTATGCTCAAAATGAGAGTTCTATGGACGACATGTCATTTGGTAGGCTTGAAAGGCACAATCGGATCAAAGAAAGCCTATAATCCTTTCCCAAGTTAATTGTTGCTCAAAATTTCGTTCCAACCAACATTCGGGCGAAGTTCTAGATCAACAATGTCATGTCATTGAATTTGATATCTAACAATCACCACACAATGCACATGAAACATGAGTTCGAATTTGTTTGTGCCTTAACCTTAAGCAAAATAGTTTCTCAAGTATTACATAAATATATGAAGAGGTGCCAAAAGAATTCTATAGGTCACAACAAAGTTAGGTCTGTCTTGCCAAATAGTTTAACATTTTTCTTTTTGTTTATGCATACTCCTAAATATGTTGGTACCAACAAAGTCAAGAATTATTATTTTTAGAAAACAATATCCTTTTAAAGAAAAAAAATATTAATTTTTTTTTAGATTTTAAAATAAGGTAGAGAAACATTTTTATTGGAAATTTCAATAATAAATATATTTTTTTGCCCCAGTTTTTGTAGTGAGGACTTTCTAGAATTTTCCTTTTTTAGACTGAACCTCAAAATAAGGCTGCCTACGTATCTTGTCAAAACAAGAATCAAGTCAAACGTAGTTTAGAAAATTTTGTTATACGAAGTAAAAAACCTTTTGTTTTATTTTATATTTGAAGAAAGGTAAACACCTTATTTTTAGAAAGGATAAACAAACCTTTTTTTAAATTATTGTTTTTTTGTATAAAATATAGATCTATATTATGTCTACCAAGAAGCGGGAAGCTAGAAAGCAAATCAACCAAAGATAGCAAGAGGAAGAGCAAACAATCAAAGAAGTCAACACATATTAGTTCATTTAAAACTAATAAATTTTCTGTATATGCAGGTTTACAAGGATATCAAGAGGTCATCATGTTCAACAAATATGGGAAAGTTAGAAGAACAAAAGCTCCCAAGACTGACATTTTCTTTATGCACGAAAATACTTTGATATTCCTCTGATAAAAATAGTTAACTTGGTATTTTGAATAACAATGTCTTGTTCATATTTCTCAACAAAAATAGGAGATTCAACAAAGATACAAGTGGTCAAAGAAAAGTAGGTGAAAGCATCAAGAGGATTGCACTGTAAGATGTACAGATGACTATTTTAGTGTCATATTGCATTTTCCAGCGTCAAAGACGTCTGAAATGCACAGTTAAGACACATCAAATATCAAAGAGAATTTGAAGTGTAACTTGCCAAAAAATATTCATTATCACGTTAAAGTCGGAAGAGGATAACGTTGAAGGATATTTGTAAGTGTAACATATTGCAATTTGAAATAACTAGGAGGAACTAATAATTGGAAATAGCCATTTTTGGAAAGAATGAAAATCTGGAAAATTTGTTTAAATTAGGAAAAGTTGAGTTTTTGTCAACTTCAAACGGACATAACTCCTAGATCATGATGATTTAGGTGTACTTCCAGATATGGTTGGAAATATCTTGGAATGGTCTTTCCAACGCAGCCAAATTTGTGCGATTCCGAGTTCGTATGAGTGCGTTAAGCCCTTTGGAAGTTGGGCTGTGGGATTAAGGAAAGTCTAAGCCTGATTTTTGAAGGGTAGATTCGTCTTTTCCTTACTCAATAAATTTAATTCGTTTAAGTGAATTAATTAAGGGTCAAATCAGATTGAGAACAGTTTGATCAATTGGAAATTCACACTAGGGCTTGGAGAAAAGAGAAAAAAGGAGAAAGGAGAAGAAAAGCTTAGATTTCACTAAGATCGAAGGAGAAAGGAGAAGAAAAGCTCAGATTTCGCTAAGATCGTGCGATTTGGTGGTGGATTTCGCCAAGGAATTAATCTGACAAGGTATGTGAGTCATTCATAGCGTTGGGTTCATTCACCCACGCGCCAAACATGTTTAGTTCAGCGAAATTTGTCCTAAAAGAGTTTGAGAGTTGATGTTCTTGACATGTATTCTTGAATTTGAATGTTGTTCTTGAATTGGGATGAATTGAGGAGTTTCTGAGATCTTTACGTTGAGTTTTAGAGTTGTTTTGAGTTAGGTTCTTGAGTCCATATGTTGGGTATCAGAATCTAAAATGAATTTGAGATCAATAGTCAAGTTTAGGCGAATTGGGGCTGTAAAATGGAGAAGGAAAAAGTTGACCGTGATCTGGTATGCAAGTCCGTGACACAGACTTGCTCCCCCAGTGACCAAATAATTTCTCCATATCGTGGTTAAGACGCAAACTCCTCTTTCTCAAAATTTAATTTCGCGACTAATTATTTAAAACACCTCTGCGTCGCGAATAATATTGCTTTTTGGTCTTTTCTCATGTTTAGCTATCTAAAATCATTCCTAAACATCATGTGATCTTTCCTATCACAAATAAAAATCCTTGAATCCATAATTCAATTTAAGGACCAGTTAAGAGTCAAGTCAAGAGCAGTTTAGATCAAAGTCTAGAGATGTTCTTAAAGTTTTCCAAAGGTCTTTCGCAAACGTTTTAACTTTGTTTTAAGACTTAAGTTTTGAGTTCAGTAAAGAATAAAGCTTGAAATTAATTTCTTCAAAAGTATATGGGGACTATGTCTTCCCAAAGGGTTTAAAATGTTTTCACATTTAAACAAGAAAGGAAACCTCGATTTTAAAAGGGCCTTCGGGCTAGTTTTAAGAAGAGAAAAATCTCTTTCTAAATGAAGTAAGAGGGGAAACTTTGATTTCCAAGATAGCCTTTGATCTAAGTTTTGAACAGTAATCTCAAATAACAGAAGAAGTATGCTTTTAAACATAAAGAGCTAGTATCATATTTTGGGAGTAGTGTTGAGCACCAATATGGGGAAGCGTTCAGAGAACCCACAGCCCCCATAAACCATGTAGCTATCATGGGTAGAAAAGGGTCATACTTTTTAGATGAATCCTTTTCGCATAGACTAGTGGATCCACTTAGTAGTTCAGGTGTTACACCTATGGCAAGGTGTAGGATGTGCCGGCAGCGTGAGGAAGATCGTTGTATCATCACTATAGCTCTTAAGTGATGGTTGTCGGTTAGAGAAACTCCCACAACAGTACTTTGTATTTTTATATACATAAGTTTATTTGTATTATTACATACATCTCAGAGTTATTTGTATCTTTGCATACACACTGAGTTGACATCATGTTTTAAACAACTTTTCTTTATAATGCACTTGTTTTAAACTGCTTTATATTGAAATACGTCAGTTATGTTGAGTAAGTTGAGCAAGGTAAGTTCTTTAATTTCTTTCAAATTCTTTTCAATCATATGTTGTATTTAACATTCCAACTCGCTTAGTTGTACATTCAATGTACTGATGCCAGTTGGCCTGCATTTTTTCGTGATGCAGACATAGGTAACTAGGATCGACATCTGGCGCATCGTTGATCCAGTGAGCAGTTCAGAGTCTGTTGGTGAGCCTCTTTGCATTCCAGAGGACTGCTTTTCATTTCTTTCAGTTTTAGTATTAGTTCATTAGGATGTCGTGGGCCTGTCCCGACATCCATCTCAGTTGTTTAGAGGCTTCATAGACAGACAAATAGTCAGTTGGTTAATTCAGTTGTCTTTACTTTTCATTTCATATGTTAAAGACTTGAGTTTACCTTAATGGCCAGTTGAATTCTCCTTTATAACATTCTAGTTACTTCATAACTGTGTATGTGATGAGTTAAGTCTTCCGCTGAGTTAGTAAGCCTGACCAAAGGTTCGCTTGAGGCCAACAATGGTCTTCGAGTGCCAACCACGTCCAAGGTGTAGGCTCGGGGAGTGACAAACGTGGTATCAGAGCCCAGAGTTCAAGGGTCCTAGGGAGTCTATGAAGTCGTGTCTATAGATTCCAAGTTATCGGTGTGAACCGCGCCACATCTATAATTATGAGGCTGTAACATTTAGGAAAGTCTCTCACTTCTTTCCCACTCTTTTCATGCGTTAGAGTTGATCTCTAAAAATTTTCTTCAAATTCTTGCTTACGCGTGATTTTGCAGATACTCATGCCGCCACGAAGAACAGTCAGAGGTCGTTCAGCTAGGAGAAATATTGAGGAACAAGAGTTACCAAATGCACCTGAAGTGCAACCTCAAGGGGAAGTCACTAATGTTGAGTTTGGGGAAGTAATTAGGATGCTGAGTCGTGTTGTGACTAACCAGGTTGGGCAACAAAGAGGATCTCGACAAGGAGAGGCTGATACTTTAAGGATTCGTGAGTTCTTGAGAATGAATCCTCCGAGTTTCACTGGTTCAAGCACTTCTGAAGACCCAAACAACATTGTTGACGAACTAAAGAAGGTATAGCTGAGGATGCACCACCTGCGAATTGGGCCTGTTTTGAGGAGGCTTTCTTGGAGCGAGAACTGAAAGAGGCTAAGGTACGGGAGTTCTCACACTTAAAAAGATTCTTTGAGTTGTTCATGAATATGGGTTGAAGTTCACCCAACTATCCCGTTATGCTCCGGAGATAGTTGCGGACGTGAGGAGTAGAATGAACTTGCTTGTTGCTGGGTTGTCTCGTCTGTCGAGTAAGGAAGGTTGGGCCGCAATGCTAATTGGGGACATGGATATATCGAGGTTAACGTTGTATGTGCAGTAGGTTGAGGAAGAGAAGCTAAGGGATAGAGAAGAATTTAAGAACAAGAGATCCAAGACAGGGAATGAGTCCGGAGAACAAAAGAGTAGTACCAACTGGTCATCTTTCCAACAGAAACAGAAGGGACCTGCTCTATGATCTGCTAGTGGACCTATACCTAAGAACAAAGATGAGTACAATAGTCAGAATTTCAGAGCTAAACCTTCTTATTCTCAGGGTAGCGTGGCACAAGGTGGTAGCAAGCTTCTTGCATGCGCCAAGTGTGGTAGGAACAACTCAGGTAAACCACTCAGGTATTTGTCGTGAGGGCTCCACTGGTTGTTTCAAGTGTGGTCAAAATGGGCATTTCATGCGAGAGTGTTCAAAAAATAGGCAAGGAAATAGTAATGGGGACAACAAAGCCCAGTCTTCTTCAGTTGCTCCACCAGACAAGGCTACACCTAGAGGGGCTACTTCCGGTACTGGCGGAGGAACAAACCACTTATATGCTATCAACAGTCGCCAAGAGCAAGCGGATTCACCAGATGTTGTCACTGGTATGATCCAAGTCTTTGACTTTACTATTTATACTTTGCTAGACCCAGGAGTGAGTTTGTCTTTTGTAACTCCATATGTTGCTATGAATTTTGATGTTAATCCTGAGCAAGTTAGTGAACCGTTCAGTGTTTCTACACCTATTGGTGAGTCCATTCTAGCATAGAGAATTTATCGTGATTGTCCCGTTTTCGTCAATCACAAGAGTACCATGGCTGATTTAATTGAGTTACACATGTTAGATTTTGATGTCATTCTTGGTATAGACTGGCTTCATGCCTGTTATACCTCAGTTGATTGTAGAACTGGAGTTGTCAAGTTTCAATTTCCAAATGAGCCAGTCTTAGAGTGGAAAAGCAATCCAACAGTGCCTACGGGTCGTTTCATTTCATATCTTAAGGCAAGGAAGTTAGTTTCTAAGGGGTGTGTCTATCACTTAGTCCGAGTTAATGACTCTAGTGTTGAGATACCTCTAATTCAGTCAGTTTCAGTAGTAAGAGAGTTTCCAGAAGTCTTTCTACATGATCTACCCGGAGTCCCTCCTGAGAGAGAGATAGACTTCGGTATAAATGTTCTTCCTGATACCCGTCCTATCTCCATTCCGCCATATAGAATGACACTAGCAGAGTTGAAAGAGCTTAAAGAACAATTAAGATCTCTTTGATAAGGGCTTTATTCGACCAAGTGTCTCACCTTGGGGAGTTTCGGTCTTATTTGTGAGAAAGAAAGATGGTTCCCTTAGGATGTGTATAGATTATCATTAGTTGAACAAGATTACCATCAAGAACAAGTATCCTGTTCCAAGGATTGATGATATATTCGATCAACTTCAGGGTGCTTCTTGTTTTTCTAAGATTAACCTCAGATCTGGCTACCATCAGTTGAAAATAAGGGAGTGTGATATTCCCAAGACAACATTTAGGACCCGTTATGGTCACTATGAGTTCTGGTCATGTTGTTCGGTTGACCATGCACCTGCAGCGTTCATGGACCTTATGAATAGGGTTTTTAAACCTTATTTAGATACGTAGGAAACTCAATGCTAGGGTCAAGCCATAATTACTCAAAATCTGTATCGAGCCTTTCTCTCAAAAAGATGAAATGGATTCGGTCAAAATTGGATTTGTCAATCTTCTTTGCCCAGGTTGTCTTTCATCGACCCTACCTAAGAATGGGGCAGTTGTTGACACCTAATTTTGACCCTATGCAATTCGAGTTAACTATCGATCTTTTTCAATTTCAAAAAAATTAAAATAATCTTCTTCGAAAAATCCTATATATATATATATATAGATTTTAAAATCTCTTTCTAATTACTTTTGGTTAGTATTTTCATAAACAATTTTATAATTTTACATATTGGTTTGTATAATTTTCATCTTTTATATAAATATTTAGTAAATAGCCTAATAGAATAAATACATATTTATTTCCTTTAAATTACTGAATTTTATAATTTTGTATAATTAGTTTTCTATCTTTCGTAATGAACTTATGTCTTGATAATTATTTCATCTTGTTTAAATTAAGAAGCTCAAATAATTAATAGATAACTATGCATCTCATTTCCATAGAGCAAAGGTTGCGAAAGCAGCCAAGCGTTTAAGAAAGCAAGGCCTGCTTTAGTGAACAACCTCTTGCTAATGCGAGCACACTAGACATCAGAAATTTAAGCCAAAAACAAAATCAACAAATGGACCCTCGGGATTCGTTCTGAATCCCGTTCACACAAACCAAATATGTTATTTGACTAAACTTGATGTTCTGGACTCAATGGAATTATCAAAATAGGAATTCGAGATCTGCTTGAACCGACACCCATGAAAGTCAAAAGAAATGAACACAACGTCTAAATGACTAAAAGAAGATCGAGACCGTTGAAAATTTATCCAAGATCTCACCTAGGCCTAATATCATCCCCGGTAACTCCGGGAATTCCAATCCGAGCATCCAAACCCCGAATATTGACCAAAGTCAATCCAAATGCTAAAATCTCAATAATTTCCAACTTAGGACCTCAAATCCTCAACAACACTCCATATTTGAAACCGACAGCTCTCTTAGACCAAATTCCACATTTTAGGACTAATGGAATTGGCAAAATTCCATTTTGATACTCGAAACTCCCAAAGATATCAAAAACCTCTTGTTAACACATTAGCCTATCAAAAACCAAAAATTATACACAATTTACAACTTTTTACTCAAATATCAAAATAAATTTCAAAATCCAATTAGAATTATCTCGGGGTTAATATCCGAGGGGTAAAATGATGCTTTTATGAATTTAAAAAAAAAAAGACCAATTGGGTCATTACATATGCCTTTTTTGAATATTCTAGATACTCCCAATCTATCAAGAATATATTTTAAATAAGTATGTGATTCTATTGATAAACATATTATTATACTTTCATTCCAAACTCAAAAATTCAACCCTAAGCCCGCAAGGTCAGAGAAATAATTTTATTTTAAAATTAGTTGCATCAAAAATATGAAATTTAATCAAAATTCAAGCTCGAATTGGACTCCAAATCATGAAAATGTGACTCATTACTTTTAGGTTCAAAAATCTTGATTTGTAACACCCAAATGTGAATTAAATCACGAAACAAACAATATAATACATGGAAAAATACCAAATTTAGAGTTAGATTATTACCCTGAGATAAAATGAGCAATTCGCTCTTTGAGAATTACCAAAATTGAGCTACCAAACTAAAAACATCTTAACTTGAAGTCTATGTTCAAATTGGGGATTATTTCGTCCTATTCTTAATTTTTTTTGCAAATGTAGTTCACAATTGAGAATGTGATCAAGTGATCTGATCGAACATATCACAATCATGACGGAACAATCACAAACGAGATTCCACATCCAGAACTGAACTAGCAAACTTTATCCTCCACAAATGCGGCACTGATCCCGTGAATGCATCAAATTCCTACAATTATTCTTCACAAATGCGACCTAACCCTTGCGTGCATGAAGAAGAAAACCAACTACACCAACAATTGGGGCATTAGCTATGAAAAATTCTCTACTTCACCAATCAAACTCATCTAGAAAACCAAATATGCAAATAAATCATAAAATATATTACAGATTTATTGAAACATCAAATCACCAATATGAAGTTGTCTACCAAATGTTGACCATGATCAACTATAAGCTTTATATTTTACTTTTTAGTCTTGTATCATTTTAGAAAGTGTATTCATATTTAAAAAGTAATATTTAACTTCTAATAACTCTTCTTGTAATTGATATTTTCCACATTTATATACTTATATGAAAGCTAAGTTATAACTTGCTATCGCTATTTTATTTATTTTTGTATGGTTAATTGATTTTAGTATTTCGGAAAACAATTGACTTATCTAACAGAGCGTTAGTGAAGTGTCACCACGATCCTTCAGGTTTTGAATAATAAAAATTACGTCTGAATATGTTCATATACTAAGCACGAAAAAAATAGAGATATGTCTATCGATTATGTTGATCATAAAATATTTGGTAAATATATGTAGTTGAAGAATCCTGATAATTAGATGACAAATAACCATTTTAAGTAAGATGGTCAATGTAATAAATATATTTAAAGTTAAGTTGAATGATTGTCAAAATTAAGACTCTATATTCATTCAGGTTTTGAATAATAAAAATTACGTCTGAATATGTTCATATACTAAGCACGAAAAAAATAGAGATATGAAATGAGGGGTTCTAAAATTAATTTCTTGAAATAAATATATAAAAAAAATTTAATTCAAAGTGAATATATATATTCTCCATGGGACCCATATATTATATTTGTTTTAGACAAAACATTAGTGTGGTGTATATTTTTGACAAGGTATTGTGTTCTTACAAAAACACTAAGTCTCTTCCCTTCAAGCGATGCAAGAAAATCTTGAGGTATAATTTTATTGAATTTTATGATGTAAAAATTAGAATTTTCTATTTAACCTCAATGAGGTACTATTTTTCACTAATTTTTTTTGTTGTTGTTGAGTTTTCAAAAATGACTTTGTATGTTCAATAGTTGTAAATAAATTCTCATGTGACTTGAAATACGTAGGAAACTCAATGCTAGGGTCCAGCCATAATTCCTCAACATCCGTATCGAGCCTTTCTCTCAAAAAGATGGAATAGATTCGGTCAAAATTGGATTCATCAATCTTCTTTTCCCAGGTTCTCTTTCATTGACCCTACCCAAAGAAATAATCGTCTTTAAAAAACCCTTAAAAAATATATATTTTAAAATCTCTTTCTAATTAGTTTTTGTTAGTATTTTTCAGAAATAATTATATAATTATACATATTGGTTTGTATAATTTTCATCTTTTATATAATTATTTGATAAATAGCCTAAAAATAGTGTTTAGCAAAAATACATATTTATTTCCTTTAAATTAGTGAATTTTATAATTTTGTATAATTACTTTTCTATCTTAAGTAATGAACTTATGTCTTGATAATTATTTCGTCTTGTTTAAATTAAGAAGCTCAAATAATTAATCTATAATAATGTATCTCATTATAACTTTGGCCAAATTTAGTTATATCTAAATCTAATAATAGCAACTCAAGTGGCTATGTTTTAAATAAAATGGGGAATTTTCTTAACTCTTGCACATTTGCACGTATATAAATATATGTTTATATATAACGCACATAATGGTATAGCCTATATTCCCACGCCCTCACGCGTTGGTCTCTCCTTTTCTTTTTCAAACTTTCACGCGTGCTACTCTCCCCTTTCTTCTTCCCAAAATCGCAAAAGTCAAGAGAAGAACCGTAGTTCTTCATCCGCCCATCACCCTTGTGAGTCCCTCCCCCCATAGTCAAAGATTACCAACCTCGGAACAAGATTTGTTGACTTTGGCTGAGAGGGATCTCACCCAAATATGATGTGGATCAAGAGATATCACATCGAATCTAGAATTTTGGGGGTATGTTCTCCTCTTGCTTGTTTTTCATTCCATTTTTTTCCAATCAATCTCTCATCTTCCGCTCAAATGACTATTTGAATTCAAACCTTTCTTTTTTCAATAAATACCTGGTATTGGTGCCATTTGGAGGAGGGAATTGAAAGTTGAAGGTTGGAGAATAGTATTCTTCGAAATCGAACCCACAAAGGTTTGAGCCTAAGATTTTCGATTATTCTTTCCAATTCTTTTACCTGATTGTTGGTCTACCCTCAAAAAGGAAAAAAATATTTCTAATCTAAATTTGTTTTTAGATGATGTGTCCTTCTGGTCAAATATAGTCTTAGATTTCTTTTCAATTAATGTGGTTTGCCTTTTTCAATACCCTACTGATTTAAGTCATTAAGTGATTGAATCATAAATCTGTGATCAGCTATCCATTTCGATCAAGGTAAAATGCTTAGTCATAGGCTGGAATATATTGATTATTATTAATAGATAGATGGTGATAGTTGGTTTCTGAATTCATTAATAGTGTGGTTTCTTTGCTGTTGCATTTTGTTCCCAATTTTTAGTGTGTAAATGTTAGGTTCAAAAGGCCAAATTTAAGCCTAATCATATTAGCTCAGCCATGCCATGAATATATTGTTAGCTATGTTGATCTCTGCTTATTCTCTTCTTTTTTTTAACATATCTTGCAAGCATGTCTTGTTTATTGGACATCCCAAGTTGTCCTGTTATCCCTCATGTACTTATCTAGCTTCTCTTTTCTTGGCTATGAATTTTTAGTTCAAATCTAGATTAAATTTGTTAGTAGGTTTCCATGCTCCAATATTCGATCTTGTAGCTTATGTGAAATAATGGTCAACGAAGCCATTGTTATAAAATTTGCTATGATTTCTTATATGTGTTTCCCAAACCTGCCACAATAGGATCATGACTACATAACCATCAGCCTAGTTTACATTATTGTTGCAGTTATATGATGATCAAGTGTTATTTTATTCCATAATAACAGTTTCTATTCAGTATTTTGGAGTTCTTGTGTGTTGGAGTTTGAGCTTGTATGTTGGTATTATTTTGTTCTGTGTTAGCAATTGAGCATCTATTAATCACTGCCTACTTCTTGAGATTTGGTTATTTCTTGACTGCTCCATTTACATTTGTTGCTACTGAAAGATGTCTATTTCAATTCAATGTGTTAAAATCTAGTGGTAAGTGTTATCGTGTTTAGTTAGTCTAAGCATGACTTGGTTTCTTGTGAGGGTTTAGCAGGCTTGAAACTATTAGTTTGACCCTTCTTTTGGCAGATTTGAAATATTATTAGAAGACCTCATTGATAAACCTTAGTACTGTAAAGGTTTCTTGTTTATTTGTCTTGCCCCTGTATCTTTAATTGAGCTTTATACATAGAAGTCTTAACGAAGCAATCATGTGTCCAAATTTCAATTTTCCTTGATTGTTTCCAACTAAGCATGTTAAAGCCATTGATTCGAAACATTGATGTAGTGTGAAATTTACTCATGTTCCCTTCATATGTGATTACATTCAGTTGAGTTTGTCAGCCCATTCATAGATGCTAATTTCTTTTCTTTTCTTTCGATGCATATAATCCACCCGAGTCCATTTTGGACTCCCCCTTGCATATTCTTGAGTTGTTTTTCGAGTCTACCTCGTCAAAGGAAGTTATCGTGCAGTAAAAGGGAAGCTGAAACAAGAGAAATGGAAGCAAAAATACAGTTGGAAGAAGCAGATATACGCTGATATACAAAAATATATACAGCTGATACACACAACAAATGGGTCTAAATCCATAAGTTTCAAGCAGACTCAAAAATGGGCAAAGAGGCCCAATTGCAGCAGTTCCTGAAGCTTAATTTCGGATGAAGCCCAAGTCATTTTCAGCAACTAGACTTGGGCCTAAGTCAATTATTTCTTTAGTTATTTGAGTTGTGCCTATATGCTTTTTTGTGATTTGTTTAACTCTAACCCTTTATTTGGTATGGTTTAATTTAATTAAAATTCCCAAAAGATGAACTATATTCTTTTTATGTTAGTTTATTTTAATAAAATTTCATTTTTTCTTATCAACTCTTGTATTTTTTATTGAATATCTTTAGGCAAAACTTTTTATTTTTCAATTAATTTAAAATAGTTTTCATGACCAAATTGGTTTAAATTATTATATCTAATTAATCTTGTTTTGTTAAATTTCTAATCACCGCGTGTTAGCGGCTACTTTTAGTGCTAGTACCTTCTTAAAGTAGAAAATAAGAACCTTTTACCCCCTTTTCTCTAAATTAATAAAGACTTAATTTGTTAAGGCAAGTTTTCTTAATTTCTTTTAAAAAATTAAGTGGCGACTCTTTTCTAAGTATTTTTATTAAATTGTTTATACATTGAACATTTCAAAAAGAGATTTTTCTAAAGATAGTAAAATTACGATATAATTGAAATGACAACTCTGATGGGGAATTGATTAGGTTCCAACCATTAGACTTGATTGCTTATTTGACTAATAATTTGATTTTGTGATATTTAATTTATTTGTGCTTTATATGTTTAATTTATGAAGATATTAATTGTCATTTGAGTTCATGGCATTTCCGTCACCACGATATAAATATAGTATATTAAAGAACGGTTTTGAAAAACCGCAAACCATTTTTTTTTATACTTGACCCTTTTCAGAATGACTAACAATTTATTGGTACGTCATGCGTCCAATGGTTGTCGTAGTTCCAACCTAAGTTGTCCACTTGGGCCCCAGTCTTTCAAAAGCCACTCTTAGTCAAATATCGTAGAGCGAAACCCAAATCCCTCAATTTAGCACATTTGAACTAAGATGACCCAACATCCAAGCCTTGTTGGGCCCATTAGAATCCCACCATATGTCTATTTGACCCATGGTCAATAAAAGGACAATCAAGCTTATGCATTCAATTGAAGGATGTGTACGTCATTTTAAACAAATCCATTATCCATTGGGGGTGGATAACTCTACCTCATCCTTATTTCCAAGTGTGGTAGAAGTTCATGAATAGCAAAGACAAGAAATAGGTCCAAAAGCATGTAGGCTATCTCCTGTCACTTATAGAAATGGAGGCTTGGCCTGATTTGATTGGAATGATGGTGCAATTTTGGGATGGTAAAAATATGGTATTCCGTTTTGGGGATGTAGAAATGACTCCGACCATCAAAGAATTTCTTTCTAGTTACGAGAGCATAGGCATGTGTAACAAAAGGAAACATAAGCCCGATAGCGATCTCTATATTCCTCATATATGGGACTTTGATATAATAAAAAAAGAACTCTTACTTGTCAAAGCCGAATGGATGGATAAGATTTCCGTACCAAACATTCCACTACAGAAGATTTATCATTGATTTGGGTGTGCAAGGGCTTTCTAAAGGTTTATAGAAGAATTTTGTTTTGGAGGAAACTTGGAAGAAAGCACGTCCTTTTGCTTTTGCAATATGCTTACTTTGGACAATGGTATTCCCTTAAAGCCCAAACTACACTATCCATCAGAGTGTAGCAATGGTCACTCCTGCCATTTTTAATGGGGTAGACTACGGGTTGGCGATCAAGTACCACACTTTGGGCCCCATGATTCTTGCCGACATTTACCGGGCTTTACATAAGTGTCATAGCGGTCAACGTTTCTTTCAAGGATGCAACCTGACACTTCAATGGTGGATGATGAAACACTTTCTTAAAGCCCATGATCCACAAGAACCAGATACCAAAATTCGAACAGATAAACTTTCATCTCACAGTTGGTGGTTACACCTTAACCATTTCCATAGAAAGGGGGTAAAATATTCTGGTATCCAAGACTTCGGGGATTAAGAGAAGAAAATGTGCAATGGTCAATCAAAAGTATGGTAACAAGAGAAGTCGTGACCCGAGGTAAAGAGATCCCTTTCTTGATATTCTCCGCATTGAGAGTGACTCGACCTTATGATCCCGCTCGAGTCCTTAGGGAATTAGGGGGAAAACAAGAGCTTCCCCAAACTGCAGACATGAGAAAATTTGCAACGGACCATGAGAATGGTAAAGTCGCTTTTCTGCAATGATACTTCGAGTATGGAAAACTCGAAGGGTGTTGGGTTAGCCGGTGCCAAATAGATTTCAACCTGAATGTTTTGATGAGTACAAAGAATGGCTGAAGAAGAACCTTGTTGAAACATCGAACCCGGTCCAAATTTCCCTCATCATATCGCAGATGTTGGTGCTAAAAATCAGGTTTGACTCTACCGACTTGAAGAGAAGTATGAGAAAAATGGGTTGGCTCATCAGCATCGACATTCAGAGAATGTCAAAGTCATAACCCAGCTAAAGCAAGAGCTACGAAAAGTAAGACAGTGCATGTCTGATTTAGATGATAGCATGGAGCTACATATCCAGTCCATAGAAAAGGTCGGGTATGAAAAAGGGGCTCGGCTATAAAAAGATCATTTATGGACAAAATGGGAAGAAGTCAGTGCCTCCAAGAGAACGAGACTTGACGAAGGACCGAAGGTAATTTTAAACTTGGTATCATCCCCTGCGTGGGATTGCTTTTATTTGTACTTCGTTGTCATTGTCAAATGTTTTCGAGTCCTATCAAACATTTTTGGGATAATGAATTGGCTTTTAAGATATACACATCCTTCAATTCGTTAAGCCCACCTTTGGCATAAAAAAGTCACAAGTTTAAGACGCGATATAAACTATTTTTATGCTACTTGACATAATTGTTTTGTGTTATAGTATGTTATTTTGTCTAAAGTAGAATTAATCCACTCCTATTTTTTTAGAACACTCTAAGCATATATGAAATCCACAACAACAAAGTCCGTTCAAATTACTCCAGAAGTGTTGTCTAAGTTTCTCAGAAAATATATGAACCCTTTAAAAATCTTCTAAATTTCTATCTCTCTGTTTGAGAAAGGTTAACTTGCTAGAATGTCTTGAAAAAGTGTTAGCACGCCAATGCCGATCATTGATTTTGTTAGTGGTGAAGAAATTGAAGAATCAATGTTTGAAAAATTGGCAAGACTGATTCAGACTACGCTGGGCCTGAATTCCCCGGAAGGATACGTAGGCAGCCTACTTAAGGCTCAGTCCCTATCCTATAAATTTTTATTCTCCCTTTTCTTGAAAGATTTTGAAGGATGTCTCCTAAAAATATATGAGTGGAAGAAGTTAGCAAGACTCTATGCAAGTTGACTTTCTTGATTTATTCAAATGAACTAACAAAAAAACAAAATCCTTCCATTTGAGTCCTCCCTTTTACCCAAAATACATCTGTGAATTAATCTCCTTAAAGCAAAATGACAGTTATATGTTTATTATTATATCAACTTATTTGTATTTCTCATTAGAAACAATAACTAACATAGCTACTTTTGAGTTGTTTTTAATTTATCAGGTAACTAGAACTAATTTGTGTTGATAAACTGGCTGAGCATCCGTACTTCATGAGATCTAAAGTCCCTAAAGATTCCTTCTGGGGCCAAAATCTATTGAAAGGAAAAAGAAAAGATGACTGGAAATGGTGATAACATCTGTTTGAATGAGATCACAGTAACGTACCCTATCATTGTTGAGCAGAATGAGTTGATTGCTCAACTAGCACAACAATTGCTAAAATGAGGGCCGACATGCATAAGACTCGAGAGTTGGCAAATTTGGCTATCACTGCCAAAACTCCTCTTCCAAAAAAGTAAAAACCTCCACTCCATTTCCCTACTCCTAATCCAACCCCCGAACATTTCCCACACAATCCATCTACTGTTCCAGTCCAAAAGCCTCCCACCGTCGAATTAACAAACCTAACCAACATCATGCTAGCTCTTCGTACCAAACACCTCATTGTTCTCAAAGCCTAAATTTTAACAACTCTCAAGTATTCCTTTCCATGTACCAAAATCCTCCTCAAAACACTTCAAACCCACCTACTACTCAACCCCTACCTCCAAAAGCCACTTTTCATATTCCAATCCTCACAGAACCACATCTTCCATACACTACATATCCGGAACCCGATCACTATGAGGAGAAGGAAAAGGAGTAAAGGGTCAAAGAGGAGATAAATAAGTAGATCTTGAAGGAAAAAATTATAAAATCTATGAAAGAGCTTCATTACACTCCAGATGTTATGGGACTGAACTACAAAGACTTGTGTATCCACCCACACTTGGACCTTCCCAAGGGGTATAAGGTACCAAAGTTTGACACTTTTGGAGGAACTGGAAACCCCTTAGCTCATTTGAGGTCATATTGTGACCAACTCGTGGGAGTTGGGAAAAGTGAAGAGTTGTTGATGTGACTCTTCAGCTGAAATTTGAATGGGGAGGCCTTGGAATGGTTTGCCTCCCAAGACATAAAGCAATGGTCTAGTTAGAATGTTTTAGCTAAAGATTTTATTCAGAGATTTGCTTATAATGCACAGATCGTTACTCTTTGAAAAAGATTAGGCAAAAATACATCAAACACTACCATGAATACGAATACAAGTGGAGAAAAGAGGTTGCCAGAGTTGAACCTCCCATATCTGAAAAATAGATCACTTAAGTATTTTTGCGCATCCAAGAGCCAAAATAGTACGATAGAATGGTGTTGCTTATTGGAGCCAAGTTTGCTAAGATAGTCAAAGTAGGTGAGACTATTGAAGGCGGTCTTAAGACCGGAAAAATTGCCCGTGTGATGCCCCAAGCTGGATCTTTGGGACGATTGAGGAAGGAAATGGAGGATGTGTCCTTTATTTCTCATGCATCTGATGCAAGGACAAAGATATCGTTAAAGAAGAAGAAGAAGAAGAAGAAGAAGAAGAAGAAGAAGAAGAAGAAGAAGAAGAAGAAGAAGAAGAAGAAGAAGAAGAAGAAGAAGAAGAAGAAGAAGAAGAAGAAGAAGAAGAAGAAGAAGAAGAAGAAGAAGAAGAAGAAGAAGAAGAAGAAGAAGAAGAAGAAGAAGAAGAAGAAGAAGAAGAAGAAGAAGAAGAAGAAGAAGAAGAAGAAGAAGAAGAAGAAGAAGAAGAAGAAGAAGAAGAAGAAGAAGAAGAAGAAGAAGAAGAAGAAGAAGAAGAAGAAGAAGAAGAAGAAGAAGAAGAAGAAGAAGAAGAAGAAGAAGAAGAAGAAGAAGAAGAAGAAGAAGAAGAAGAAGAAGAAGAAGAAGAAGAAGAAGAAGAAGAAGAAGAAGAAGAAGAAGAAGAAGAAGAAGAAGAAGAAGAAGAAGAAGAAGAAGAAGAAGAAGAAGAAGAAGAAGAAGAAGAAGAAGAAGAAGAAGAAGAAGAAGAAGAAGAAGAAGAAGAAGAAGAAGAAGAAGAAGAAGAAGAAGAAGAAGAAGAAGAAGAAGAAGAAGAAGAAGAAGAAGAAGAAGAAGAAGAAGAAGAAGAAGAAGAAGAAGAAGAAGAAGAAGAAGAAGAAGAAGAAGAAGAAGAAGAAGAAGAAGAAGAAGAAGAAGAAGAAGAAGAAGAAGAAGAAGAAGAAGAAGAAGAAGAAGAAGAAGAAGAAGAAGAAGAAGAAGAAGAAGAAAAAGAAGATGGAAGTTGGAGTTAGGGTTCAAGGAACAAGGTTTTCTACTCAAATTCGTTGGATTCAATTGCTAAAGTATGGTAGTTCTTCATCCATGTATATAATTCATCCATGGAGCCCCCTCAAAATCTCAATTTCGAAGATAGAAATCCTTAAAAGTTAGGGTTTGATTCCAAAGTCATAGGTTCCTTTCAAAATCAATTTTAATGATTGAATTATGTTATATTAAATATGAATTGATGATTTCTTTTGGTTTTTATGTTGTATACCCAAGAACCCACGAAATCCCAATATTTCTCAATTATGATCTTGTGATGTGGGTTTGTTGATGATGGAAAAATCTTATGAAATTATGCATGTAATGATTGGGTTACTTGAATTATGATTACATTAATGTCTAACATAGTAATTCTAGAGTTGATGATTGGATATGAGTTTTGAACCTTGAAGGGACAAGTATGAGAATTATGTATGTTTGTGAGATTTATGTATATGCTTTAAGAAAAATTTGAGAGTGAAGTGTCTATGATTAAGATCTTGTTGTGTATTGTTGAAAGGATATTCTCACTTACACACCTATGTATGAATATGTTATGATGTGAATTATTTTCTAACAATATGATAATTCTAATGTTGAAAGCGTATTCTCACCAATTGAATCTATAGGTACACATGGACGATGAAAGGTTATTCTCACGTATGATCTAACAGCTATCCTATGAGTTATGTTGGATTGAGTGTCAAGGCATTCTTCCATGATTATGAACTAAGTCAAGACTTAGTATGAACTCCATGGGAATTATTGTTTAGAACTGAGTGGATATTTATATAAGATTGGAGTAATCCCGTAAGTAGAGGCCAGGTTTCTAGGAGCAATGTCTTGGGATGGAAGCTCTCCCATTACTGGAGGCAGGGTTTTCTAGTAGCAATCCCCTTATCCCTAAAACTATGTGCCGTCATAGGTGTTTAGCTAGTGGATCCACCTAAGCTAAGAGTATTGTTCTACCTTAGGCAAGTAGAACAAACCTTTTTGGTGAGGGAGTCACCTGATTCCATGTTTAGCTCACATGGTCTCATGTCGGTTAAATAATATTTCCCACAACAAAAATAAGAACCAGAATATGAATGATGGCCTAAAAAGGTGTACTTTGCATGGGTGAGATTTATGGGGTCTTATTCATGCATTCCACAGGTATGCTCTAAGGTTGTTTATGAAGTGTTTCTCTTAGGTTAAGATGACCTATGTATTGATTATGTCTATAACTTATGTTTTTATGACTTATGCTCTCTTAACTCTCAAATCATGTTTAAACTTAGAAATTGCATACTTTCAAATGAAATGTCGCTTTTTAGCATATTTTCAATGTTTTTATGCATGACTATCATACTTGGTGCATTTTGGTACTAAATCCTACTTTTCCTACATTATTCCCAAGTGTAGGGTCTGGTTCTGAAGGTGGTCCTCATTGTGGATAAATCTTGGATTTCCTTGTCACGACCCGAGCCTACACCCCGGACATGACACGGCATACATGATGAGGGTCCAATTGGGGATGAAACCAATTGAAATAAAATGCGGAATGAAACAACACAAAAGTAAGATATATGAGAAATAAGAGATGAGAAGAGAAGAAAGAAAGGCAATTGAATAAACAATCAACCAAGGAAGAAGAGAAACTTGAATTCGAAAAGAAACAACTCAAATTGAAAACCACAAATGAGCAATCTCAAGTGAAATCAAGGTTAAAGAAGTCCTAAATCAACAATGAGAATCCACCCATCACTAATCTAGATTAAGCTACACTAAGCTAGGCTATCCTAAACTAAAGGGATTCCACCCTTAAACTACACTCTTGAAAGAGTTTGTTCATTTCACAATCAAAATCCATATAGTGTTCCAAAATAAAAGAGACTACTATTTATACTAACAAAATAAAAGACACTTATTTGACAATTTTACCCTTAATGAGGTAAGGGTCTTGTTTGGTTGACTTCTTTTGTGAATTCTTGAAAACAAAATAAAGAAGACACTTCTTTTACAATTTTACCCTTAATGAGGTAAGGGTCTTGTTTGGTTGACTTCTTTTGTGAATTCTTGAAAACAAAATAAAGAAGACACTTCTTTTACAATTTTACCCTTAATGAGGTAAGGGTCTTGTTTGGTTGACTTCTTTTGTGAATTCTTGAAAACAAAATAAAGAAGACACTTCTTTTACAATTTTACCCTTAATGAGGTAAGGGCCTTGTTTGATTGTCTTCTTTTGTGAATTCTTGAAATTATGAGATGACCAATGCACATATGGCCTCTTTCTTCTTTCTCTTCACTTAGATGGACCTTCCACACATTGTACTTCTTGATTTTGTGTCCATCAAGCTCCTCTAATGCTTTTTACGCGATGCATGCTATCCATGTTGTTATCACCTAATGTGTATTGTAATCCTTTATTGAATCATGGGAGATATACTGTTAATATGATTTAAATATAAGAGGATTGGGGTGCTGGTAAGATGATAGTCCCATCAATTCTTGACTGTCTTGAGAAGGATGTAGCCTCACTAAGAATAAGCAATAAGCCCGAGTGTGTGATAAAAACACCCAATCAATCTTTTGATTTGGGGCCAAAGAAGAGCCTTACTGAGATTTTTTTTTTTATAATGGCACCTCATCAAGCTTTTACTTTAGTGCCCAAAGAAGGCCTTACCAAGAAAGAGTTTGTCATAGAGACCGCTACAGCCCATGGTATGACTAGATCTTGTATATGTTATACACTAGAAAAATTGGCTCAAGGAGGCCAAAAGAGAGATCACTAGAAAAAGCCGATCAGTGAAGCTAAAGCTGAGGAGTTTTGGCAAATAATGTAGCCTAAAGAGTATTCCATCATGAAACCTTTGGAGAAGACATCTGCTCAAATTTTTGTGTGGGCATTATTCATGAGTTCAAAACAACACAAACATGCTTCGTTAAAGGCTTTGAAAGAGACTCATGTTAGTTTTAGCGATGAAGAGTTGCCTTGTGAAGGGGTGATCTATAACAAAGCCTTGCACATCACAATCATGTTGCGGGACAAGATTGTGATCTGGCCTTAATATTTGTCCATTGTCGACTCTCAAGCAACTGGATTTTTATCTTGGGAAGATTCATCATAACCGAGTCAATGTGAGAGCTTTCGACGGGGGTCAAAGAGAAACATTGGGCGCTGTTAGATTGGGTATTGAAGTAGGACCTGCAGATTTCATTGTCGAGTTCCAGGTAATGGACATCACCACTAGCTACAAACTTTTACTCAGAAGACCTTGGATCGATATGACTGGGGTCGTGCCCTCTACCCTCTACCAGTTGATAAATTTTGTGTGGAACGATCACGAAATAGTCATTCATGGTGATGGAAGACATTCGAATGACTATGCCACTATTGCCAACGATATGGCTAGAGGTTTTGATTTCTATATACAGTACAGATAGTGAATGCTGCCGGTGATGATTTGGCCTCACATCCTCATATGCCTTTCGTTTATAAGATGATATCCACTTTGATGTTGAGAAGTGGATTTGAACCCGGTTTTGGGTTGGGAAAATAAATGCAAGGTATCACTGAGCCTATTCAAATTTTCATAAAAGGTTCAATGTTTAGCTTAGGATACATCCCAATGGAAGATGATGAGATGGAAGCTTCAAGTAACAACATGGTTGATTGGGAATTAGCAAACCGGTACCTCACTTGTACCAGTCTTTTCTCGTGTGACAATATGTCAATGATAAAGGCCTCGGGGACGGAATCAAGAATCTTTTTGAAGAATATGATGTTGTGCTTGAGGAGATGATCGAGACATCTGACAGTTGAGATTCCAAACCAGAGGAGCAATTGCCTAATTATACATCCACACAACTCATGGTTCCGCACTCATCTTGGTAGACAAAGACATATCTATTTTGCTTATTTCTAAAATGGGTGGTAGTCTGAATGAGGCCTAAGACCCACCCTTTATGTCATTTTACCTCCTTAAGATTTAATTTCCCTCATGATGTTTGATGAGTCCGAGATTTGGACTCATGTGGGGATTTATTTTGATAGTTTTAGTGTTCTCAAATGCCTAATTCATTCTATAAATTGATCTTAAAGCCTTAATTTTCAGGTATGTGGATTAAGGAGCAAAGCAAGGACACTAATAGGCAAAAACTAACAAAACAAGCTAAATAAGTGGAGAAAGGCGAGCTGGATGATCGCCAAGACCACTTGGCGACTCGCCGAGTGGCTCTTCAGTCCGCCAAAAGTTCTAGTGTGACAGCACTGAGGGAAGAAACCAATTAGACAACCGGAAATAGTCAATCAGCAAATCGCCGATCAGTTCTGTGATGACAAGATGGTTAACCAAAAATTACAGGACTTGAGAATGCTGAGAACCAATGCATAACAGCGATAGAAGAGAGCAAAGGGAGGTTCGTCGAACCACTCGGCGAACTCGATTTACCTCGCCTAGTGGCCTTTTGTGGCTAATTCTTGGCAACAATAAATTGAATTTTGAACTCTGAATTGGTGACCTTGCTACCATTTATAAGAGTTTTCTTTGAAGTTTGAGAGTTTCCTCGTACACTTGAAGGCTTTTTAAGACTCAATTCGAAGATTTTGCAAGTGGGTTACTAATTTTCTTAAATTTGGAACATTGTAAAGGCTTGAATACTCTTAACCTGTTGACGGCTAATCGATTTGGTATACGTTTTTACCTTTTTATGATGTTTATCTAAAACCCCAATTCTTAGCGTGTGATCATGTGATTATGGGTTGAGTTAGCTTATGGGTATTGTGAATTACTAGTTTAAATGCTATATTGAAGTGGGTTTAATCACTAGCTAAGGTTTAATTTATGAATTTGTAGTTGCAAATGCAATTCTAATTTTGTTTTCTTAGACTGCTCGAGAGAGAAGTTTAGGAACCAAGGTTTTAGATTAATGGTTTGTTAGTATTGTGTTGATATTGGTTCAGCTCGAGAGAGTAAATCCTAAACCTAATCCTACCCATTTAGCTTGAGAGAGTGGATGAATTAAGGTGTGGGTTGTTTTTAATTGCTATGCTTGTTGATGTTTGAAAAAAAATTATTGAAGCGGGATAGTTGTTCGAGAGAAAGATATTTCACTCATAGTCCAGCCTACCCACTGATATTTAGCTATGTATTAGTATTTACAATTACCCATATAGTGAAATTTGCCTATAATCCATCACATCCCAAGAATTCCTCTCTGTAAATTTAGTTTTGTGTGACTGCTTTGTAGCTGATAATTGCAAACAAAAACCCCTCGTCTAACATTCGTGTCACCCCTTTTTACTTGTTTCATGTCTTTTTCGATAATTTCTATTCTTATAGCTAGTTAGATCACATTTGTACTTCTTAATTCAATTTGAGCACGTACCGCTCCCTGTGGGTTCGAGCCCAACTCATATGTTGGGCTTTACACTGCTTAACGATCGTTTGCACCTAGAATTAGCTGATGTGTGTTTGAAAGGTTAATAAAAAATGGTGTCTCTGTCGGGGAGTGGTGTTGTATGAAATTCTTTTAGCGAAGTTAAATTGTAATCTCTTTGTTTGTAGTTGAATCTACTTACCCTAGTTTTCTGTTTTATGTTGAACAAAGGAAGAGATGAGCGTAAACGGGAGTAATGGTAGCCAAGTGGGCCACCAAGATGATATTGGGAACCTCAATGATGTAAATGACCCAATTCCATTGGGTGGTGCGTGCAATACATCTACCTCCAAATGAAGGAAACGTTGTTTTTTTACATTACTAGCACAATGTTTCAGCTCCTACAATTGAAAGGATTATTTGGAGGGCTTGCTCATGAGGATCCCCATGAGCATAATCGAAACTTCATGGACGTTTGTGGTCCATTCTCATTTAAGAACATACCACAAGAATCAGTCTGTCTCAGGTTGTTCCCATTCTCTTTGATGGGTAAAGCTACCAAATGGTTATATGAGTTTCCAAGGGACTCCATCATCTTTTGGGATGAGCTGATCACAACATTCCAAGTGAGATTCTTTCCCCCATCAAAGACGATGACACTCAGAGATAGCATCCAAGGTCTTAACCGCTTGGAAGGTGAGCCAATCCACGAGACATGACAGAGGTTCGAGAAGTTGGTGATGCAATGCTCAACTCATGGACTTCCAAATGAGGTGTTGTTGCAATACTTCTATAGGAGCCTCGACTAGGCAAACAAAGGAGCTACTGATCAACTTGTTCCCGGTGGTATAATGCAACAACCCTATGAAGTAGCGTCTCAACTCCTTGATTGCATGACCAAGATCAATAGGGCATGGTACACTCGTGAACATCAAGTATCTCCTCTCACTTTTAGAATCACAAAAGAGCAGATCGAAATAACCAAGAGAGAGACCAAACCATGGCCAAAATGATGACCCAGCTGGATATCTTGGCTAAAAATGTCATGGGTGTTGGTACATAGAGTGTTAATGTTGTGGGTGTTGGTGGAGTAAACCCTGATGAAGCACAATTCAAAGCGTTGTACAATGAGGAAGTGAACTTCCTAGCTAATCAACGAGGAGGTTATCGTGCAAACTACCCAAGTCTGAGTGGAAATCAAGGTTGGAAGAGAGATGAGGGCTGGAGACACCGTGACAAAGATTTGCGTGATCATAACACCACCTGTAAGAAGGGAGAGGGTGACAAGGACAGGTACGTCCCTCGCTATGAGTGTCAAAATCTCAAGGAATCTGAAGGTGGCCATACAGAAGATATGCTCTCACGCATTCTCAGCAAAGTTGAAAGGTCAAACAAAGGGTTGAAAGAGATGAAAGAGCAAGGCTCAACTCTAAATCAGACGGTGACCTCTTACTCAGTCTCTATTAAGCAACTCGAGACCCAAATGGGTCAAATTTCTTCTTATTTGAATCCAAGACAACATGGGGCGTTTCTTAGTGACACAATGGCAAATCCCAAAAATGAAGCTTGATTTGGTATCCTCATCGTGTCACGACGTTAACTAAGGTGCTTCTTGGGTGGTAACCCAAGTTTTTAAAACTTTAGTTTTTTATTTTGAATAACGAGTGTTGATTGTGTTGGTTGAAAAGTGAAGAGTGTTGGCAAAATGGGTAGTTCGACGAGTCAAAGTCCAGTCAGTCACCTGCCGAATAGGTTGGCGCGCCCAAGCTTGGGCGGCCATTGGAACCACCAAGCCTTAAGGGGAACTCTGTAAAACTCAGCAGACTAAATGCTTAATTGTCGACCCGAACTTTGTCCACTATTTAACCCCCAAAATTGTTGGAAGTCCTGTAAAATTTGGTGAAGAAAATACCACTCAGCGCATCGTCGAGCGGTTCAGCGAGCACAACTTACTCCGCGGAAGGTGCCGCGAACTGAAAGGTTTGAAAGGTTAAATGATTTAAAATTTCAAAATCCTTCATCTTCTCTCATTTCTAAGTCTCGTACCTTCTCACCCAAACTTTAAATCTTGCATATTTTATTGTTTTAGCCGCTTTTTGTGTGAAATCGACCTTCAAAATTGTGAAACTTTGCCGCCTAGCTATTCAAACTCGAAATTCTGCATAAAGGATATTGTTATAATATTGTTTAAGTGTTGGGTAATTGTTATAATATTGTTTTGTGTTGGGTAATTGTTATAAAGGTTTTGTGTTGGGTAATTGTTATAAAGGTTTTGTGTTGGGTAATTGTTATAAAGGTTTTGTGTTGGGTAATTGTTATAAAGGTTTTGTGTTGGGTAATTGTTATAAAGGTTTTGTGTTGGGTAATTGTTATAAAGGTTTTGTGTTGGGTAATTGTTATAAAGGTTTTGTGTTGGGTATGTTATAATATTGTTTTGTGTTGGGTAATTGTTATAAAGGTTTTGTGTTGGGTAATTGTTATAATATTGTTTAAGTGTTGTTTTACCCGTATTGAATAGAAATGTGTGCCGAAGTGCTTTAAAATGATTGATTCCCGTGTTCTTGCTTGACAAATTGAGTCTACATTGTTGGGGTGCGGTGTAATTGTTATGGGTCTAGTGGGGTGAATTCTAAGTAACCCTGAATTGTACCACATGACATAATTTGCCCAATGATGGAGCCCTTGACATCATTCTTAAGGGCAAGAGTCGCCAAATTTGGCCAAATGGGTAGTGTTGGTCTAGTGTTAATTGAATGGTGTATGTGTTTGATTTTGAATTCGGGGGTTGCATGCTTGATTTTGAGAAATTGGGTTGAAAACTGGCACGTTGGGCCGTTTGGCGAGCTACGTCGAGCTCGCCGAGTGGTTTGCCGGTTCGCTGAAGGCCCCCTCAGATTGCCCTTAATTTCAAATTTTGGTTGAATTTGTTCTGTAACTTTTGGCAAGAGGCCTGAGCTCACCGAAAGGTCTTCTTGATAGCCCTTTCTGCGCCCCTAACCTTTAAAATACACTAGAACTTTCGGTGGGATACTCCTTGCTCACCGATTTGTGTCGTCTATTCCCCGACAGGCCCTGAACATCGTCGACCTATCTTTATTCTAGAAATGTTTCACGCTAGTACTTTCAGCAAGCTTGATCTGGCTCGCCTAAGTTACTTGGCCACTAGTTCGTCAGGTCTTTATGCAACTAAACTTCTGCATTTTTTCTTGAACTCTTTCAAACATTCTTCTATGTGGGTTGCCAGAATGGATAGAACAAACTTGGATGATATGCGGCATGCATCCCTGAAAGCGGGCACTAGGGATCGTGATAAATGAGGAAGCAGCCGCTTCCAGCGCAAAGGGCAAGAAGTTACCTCCACAGAGAGGCAAGGGAAAGGGTAAAGCCCCTATAGCTGAGACACCGGAGTACAACTCCAACAGTGAGGGAGAGTTAGTTTATTCTCAGGCTTCATTCTCTAAGCCTGAGGATAATCATTTATTACAGGCCTGACGAGTAAAGCTTCATTCCAAAGCTCGTCATGATCCGTCTAGGATTCCGGAGTCCACCCCTCCTACTTCAGATTCAGTGACAGCTCCAGCCCAGATGGTGGTTCCAGCACCACCAGTTCAAGGTCCTCCTCCCTAGTTACTCAACCGGTTAAAGGCCGAGGGATTGAGGACCATCATGGATGAGAAAAGATTGTCCACGGATGGTGTAGTGGACAGGCATCCAGCAGTGTGGGACACTCTCCGGTTCCACAGGTTCGAGGTCTTCACTAGACCCCGTCTCCCATACATTCCTATATGGGTCCGAGAGTTTTATTCTGCTTACATTGATCTGGTACCTCATGGGAAAAAGATGGTCAGTGCCTTCAGACCGTTGGAGTCTATGAAGGTCTGAGGGAGGGAACTGAGATGCAACACTGATGATATCAACACTGTGTTTAAGATGGCTATAGACTTTGAGTACGAGTACCAGAGTATGATCACTACAAAGATTCTAGATGACATGAAGGGTTTGCTAGCACCCTTGATTTTTCACAGCACCCCAAGGTGGATTGAGATCGGAGCACCAATAGAGAAGAAAGACCTAAACATAACAGCTCGGTACTGGTTTGGTTTCATCAGCAACACAGTCATGCCGGCACAGAATGAGTCCATTCTCCTCCACCCAAAGGCATCCTGCCTTGGGTCTATCTTAGCTAGGAAACGGCTAAATATGGGGTGGATCATTGAGGAAGAGATGGCCATGAGGCCCAAACAGAGACAAACATCACTGCTATTTCCGGTGTTAATCACGGAGGTATATCATCAAGTCGATGTGCCTCAAGATGAGTAGAGTAATGTTGAGATCACACCCATATATTCTACAAACATTTGGCGTATTAAAGTCAGGTACACACGGGACGAGGCAGACAGAAGAAGAGCAGCTCCGGTAGACACATCCCCGGAGATTGATGTTGATGCGATACCTGCAGAGGTAGCCTTTCATACTCTGGCCTCTGGGCCTTCAGGTACTTCTAGCTCCACTCCTTCTCAGGCTTCAAGTCTTTCTGTTGTTCCCCCGCCCCCTAGATCTGCTGCTGGTACCACTGCTCAAGATGGGGAACTTAGCCCATTATGCCGATGTGTGTGCTTCCCGGCTAGAGGCCGAGGTCCCCTGGATGTTTGAGAGAGCAATTACTGTTGCACTGACACCTCTCAGGCATTCTATTGATGTCCTCATAGTGAGACTATTAGTTTGTGAGAGAGGACAGGGTGTTACTGAGGCGGTGACGACTTTGAAAGCCGATTATTCAACTTGTGTTGAGGTACCTCCACCTACCACCAGAGATGATACTAGGCCTGATGTTGCTGCTGCAGAGTCCGAGGTCGAGATAGATGAGAAGAAGCATGAGGTGCGAGATGAGGTTGTATATGAGGACCTGGCTGATCTAGAGGGTGCCATGTTCGAGATAGCTAGACAGGCCTCCTTGAGAGATATTTTTGTGGCAGGTTCTAGTGGAGCCAAGGCTGACGAAACACTGGGCACTGATTCCCAACCTCAGAGTGATCCCGTGCACTGATGCCCCAACAAATAGAGCGACTAAGATGCAGACTTCACCTAGGCTTAGCCTGGAAAGATAATTTTTCCCCTCCCTCTCTGTGATTTTGTGATGCATTGTTCTTGTTTTAGTTGCATTTGAGGACAACTGTTTCTTCTTTCTTTAGGTGGGGTGAGGTATTTCCAAACCTACCTCTTGTGATTTTGATATGTTTTGTGAATATTTGTCTATGAATATTGTGGTTCATTTATATTTCTTGATCTTGTGGATGGTTTAGCTTGTGTCCCATTGTTTTGAATGACAATGGTTTTGAACCTAATTTTAAAATTTTGCCACCTCTTTTGTGTGTGATTGTCGTTGTTCTAGTGCGAATTTGACTGTCGGTTGTGATCAATATCGACGACTTGAATAGTGCTCTTAATTGAACGAAATGAATGTACGACAAGGATGAGGCAAACAAAGTTGCATAGACAATATGTGGACTTTTAGCATGTCGTTGTGACTAGTCGGTTGTCGAATGAGTCTCTTGTGATGAACATTGCACACTAGCTAGAAAGTGTGGAGTCTTGTTTGATAGTGGTACCAATGCCTTATGTGATGAGATTACTTTGAACATTGTGTGTGATGACACCTAGAATTTTCCCCGTTTGTCCGGTTGATTGAGTGATGCAAGCACTTAAATTGATCTTAGGCAACAATTTTAAAAAGTGAATCAATTTGACAATATACCTCTTTTGTGGCCAACCTTGTGAGATGTGTGGACCTTGCTTGACCCATCTTGAGCCTTAACCTTTTCTTGGAAGAA